>NC_051307.1:33758830-34061860 GCF_015220235.1 Choloepus didactylus
GTTGGCTTTTACAATGGAAATTTATTAGATTACAAATTTACAATTCTAAGGCCATGGAGATGTTCAAATTAAGGCATCAACAGGATGAAGACAAGCTGTGGTGTCTGGGACAACTCTGTCACATGGGAAGGCACATGGTCAGCATCTGCAGATCCTTCTCTCCTGGGTTTCCTTGCTCTCAGCATCTGACTTCTCCCTCTGTGGTTTCCCCTCTCAGCTTCTCTGTCCTTTTCAGTGTGCTTCTCTGAATTTCATCTCTCGGCTTCTGTATGTGTTTTATCCTTTATGAAGTCCTCCAGTACGAGGATTAAGACCCACCCTAAATGAGGCGGGTCACATCTCAATTAAACTAACCTAATCAAAAAGGTCCCATCCACAATAGGTCTATACCCACAGTAATGGATTTAAAGTATGTAACCTTTTCTGGGGTACATAACAGCTTCAAACTACCACAGTATAAAACAATACTATTTAGAGATAAAGTAACAGTGAACTTCAGAGGAACGTATGATTAACTATGATAGGACATAACAGGTAAAGCTTTAAAAAATGAAGTGGATTTTAACATTTGTTAAATGGATAAATAGGACTTTTCAGAATCAAAGAAGGGAGAATGCTTGGCTAATATAATAATAACAACAACATAATAATATGTCAAAATTCAAACTAGTTACAGTTTCAGGAAATTGAATATGGTGAAAAAATAGGTGAATGATGAAGCTGGGTAGCAAGTTTATCAGATTCCATGGACTCATTGAAATTTTTGAGGAGAGGCATCATGGCCTACTATATATTTTAGAATTTCTGGTTTGCATGTTTCCTAGTGTGGGAGGAATAACTAGCCTACTAGTTAGTAAAGGCCTCTCTCTCCACCTGTGATGGTTTAATTCTGTCTTCCGAAAAGGTATGTTCAAGACCTAACTCCCAGTGTACGTGAATGTGACCATATTTGGAAATAGGGTCTTTATAGATGTAAATAGTTAAGATGAGGTCATGCTGTATTAAGTTGGGCCCTGAATACAATTACTGGTATCCTTGTAAGGAGAGGGAGATTTGCACACACAGAGGGAAGATGCTCATGTGAAGACAGAGGTAAAAATTGGACTGATGCAGCTACAAGCCAAAGTATGCAAAGGATTGTGGGTAACAGTGGAGGCTAGGAAGGCACAAAGGAGCATTCTTCCCTCGAGTCTGCAGAAGGAACATGGCCCTGCCAACACCTTGATTTCTGACTTCTGGCTTTCTGAATAAAATTCTGTTGTTTTAAGCCACCAAGTGTGTTACCATATTACTCTTGCCCTGGGAAATGAATACATCCTCCAACTCTCTAGATCCTGTTCACTGACATAAACAGAAACAATGCCCTGCCAGAACCCTGACAATTGGTTAATAACTTCATTTAGATATGACCCATTTCCCATTAGTTAGGCTCAGTTCTTTTTCCCATTGTCTTGATGTAAACAAAAATGCCTGTATTGACAGTCTTAATTGAAATCTCCATGGACTATGCTAAGTGGCTATCAAGAAGTGCACCCATAATTAGATGAGAGGCTCCTGGATCCTTGAACTCTGCTGTTTTTTTTTTCCCCTCACCCCTATTCAAATTTACACTCTAATCACAATAGGGCTTCCCCTCACACTTAAACATACCTCAGCATATTTTCATTTCTTCTACCTTCCTACTAATTTCCTTTATCACTAATTAAGTTCAGCCCCACCCTCACCCCTGATAACTGGTGCCATGCTACTATATCCCAAACTTGCTGGTTGCAATCACAGAGAAGTATTCTTTGAGATCTCACCATAGGCAAACAAAAGAATTGGGCAATAACGGTATTCAACAATTTGGTAGGTATATACTAAAAAGGATAAAATGTTCTTTGAGACATTTTGTTTGTATTTATGGTAGTTTGAAGTTGAATGTACCCTAGAAGATCATGTTGTTAAAGCAAGTCCACTCCTGTGGGTGTAAACTTATTGTGTGAGGGACCTTTTGATTAGGTTATTTAAGTTGAGGCGGGTGAGTCTTAGTCCTCTAACTGGATTCCTTATACAAGAATGAAACACGGGGAGAAAGATGCAGAAGCTCGGAGAGAAAGCCAAGGAAGCCAGAAGCTGAAAGCAATGAAGCCTGGAAGAGAAGGGAGAAACCAGCAGATGCCACCATGTGCCTTGCCATGTGACAGAGGAGTTGCTGGCAGCTGGTCTTCAGGAAGAAGGTTTCATCTTGAAGATGCCTAGATTTGGACATTTTCTCAGCCTTGGGGCTGTAAGCTTGTAAGTTAATAAATCCCATTGTAAAAGCCAGCCCATTTCTGGTATATTGCCTTTTCGGCAGCCTAGCAGACTAAAACAGGATTCTAGGTCAGAAAAGATTGTTTTCAGCCTCTTTAGAAATTATAGGCACTTATCATTTTATAAGCAATAAGAACTCTGTATTGGTATAAGTCTTACAGGTGTCAAAGGTTGAAAATGTCCAAATAACAATGAAAATCAGCAGGGTTGGTTAAATTATAAGAGTGTGTCTCAAAAGATGTATCTTCGATCAGGTCATTACTCAAAATTCCAGTAACACTTGCCAAAAGAAGAATATAATATATATATCAGAGATTGGGCCCAGACAATTTGCTTGGCATCACCTAACAACAGAAAACAAACCAACCATTGCATCTCTATTAGTGCTTCCTGACTGCTGAATACAATCAATATAAATGATAGCTTGTAAAATAATGCTGGCACTTCCTCCAAATAACATGATGGTCCTATGCTTTTCTGCTCCAAACTTAGTTGGTAATTCCAGCTAAGATAAGCATGGTATTTACATATCTTCCTACAGGATAATTATCAATTTCCCTTTGGAGAATCTCAGTATATAATTTATGTATAAATGAAGAAAGTGTAAAAGAAAGCGATGGATGAAAACTATTCTCATCTTAAGGAAACACTTCCAGAAATCTTTCTATAAATCTATTTCTTGACCAAATTTCATCTTAAATTCCAAAATACCTGTCTCAATACATTTTGAAAATTCACTATTTTAACCATAGTATGGATGAATTTTAAGTTTATTTATAACATTATTGCTTAGCTGTGGCCTTATTTATGAATTCTTTTAGTTTAACAAATTTTTATTACCAGTGAAATAACTAAATCCCATTAAATTTGAATTGTATATAACAAAACTATAAAAGCATGTTTTTCACTACCTTAAATCTAAAGTTGAAGTCTAAAAATTAGAATTCACTTGTTTCTACTAGGTTTTAAAACTAATTCTAAATTTATCTGGGTTGTCATGATCAAAAGCAATCTTTTCAAAAGTGATATATGGTTCAATATTTGTATCTAAAACCAAAAAGAGTCTTTTATTGATCTATTGATTTCTGAGGTCAATTATGGTGGTTTCAGACATTAAAATTACTATGCTATTGTTTGAGCAGTGGCAAAGCCATGCTGTTAGTTAAAGTTCAGACTGATATTGATTGGCTTTTTTCAACAATAAATATAAATACTGGACACCGGTATTCAGCTATTTCTTTCTGACAGTTATGGCAGAGAGCAAAGAGAAAGATTCAAACATGTTTTGCATGACCAATACCGTAAATAAGACAGAATTAATTACTGCTTATTTATGTCCATATACACTCTGTATATGCCTCTAAAAGAACACTTGTCACATAACATTATGGTTTATTTTTGTGCATGGATTCTAAGTTCTTTAAATTCCATTTACTACATTTAACAGAGAAGATCTCAAATATTCATTAGAGAATAAATATTTTCAAATGAATGATCTTATGATGGAGCAAAGGAGAAAAGTATCAGTTGACATAAGTAGAGATGTTATCAAAAGATTAGAAATGGTATAAATGAAAGTAATAAATTAAATTTTAATCAGCAAAAATAAGTCTAGAGAGCCAACTAAATAAAATTGCATGATGATTGGAATATTCTAGATTGGCACTGCCCAATACAGTAGCCACTAACCAAATGTGACTGATGCTCACTTGACATGTGAGTAATGCAACTGAATTTTAATTGTATTTAATTTTAAATAATATTAAAGTGGCCTCTGGTTAGTGACTACCATAATGGACAGAGCAGGTATAGAGGTCCTTTAAAGAATAAAATTTTGCAATCTTTCAAAAGTATAGATAATTTTCTTTCTTAAATAGTTTTGGTAAATCAGATGCCTGAAAAGGGAGTTCAACAAAGGACCTCTCTAAAGCTATGAGACATGAGTCACAGCCAAGTTTTCATTGATAAAGATCAAAAAATCACAAAACTGCTAAATAAGGCATTGAAAGTTTGACAATGTTCAAAAACCAGATCAAAGAACTCCAAAATCAATGCTTTAGCTATCATAATTAATTACTGTGCCCTATAGCAAAGGAGTATGGGATCAGTTGACACAAATAGAGAGATGTTACCAAAAAAATAGAAATGAAATATGGAAGAGAGTGATGGACAATGGAGTTGGCCACCAAAATGCAATGACAATCACAGTTTATTCCATCTAAAAATCCACAAGTCTGCAGTATGAACTTCAAGAATGTAGTAGACTACCACACAATGTACCAGAATAATACGCCATGCTTTCATTACCTTTTGCCCTTGGCATTCATTGCTTTTAAGTTGGCTACTTTTATCCAGCTTAAGTAACTTATTCAGTCAATAAATAGTTATGGAATATCAGTTATATGCTGTGCATTGTTCTAAGCACTGAGGTACAGATCTGAATGAAACAGACAAAAATCCCTGCCTCCTAGAACTTAGTGGAAGGTTAAAGAAAATGAATAGCCTAAGTACATAATGAAAATGCATTGTATATGAGTTCATGACAAGTACTCTACAACAAAATAAAGCAAGAAAGGGTCTAGAGTGTGTATATGTGTGTGTGCACACATGTGCAAAGGTGCAGGAGAAAGTCATGTTAATATTCAGAGGAAAAGCATTTCAGGAAGATGAAAGAGGGAGGGACCTCCCTGAGGCAGAAGAATGCCTGTCTGGTTTGAGACAAAGCAAGGGAACTGTGAAGCTGGGGCAGAATGTAATAGGGAAGAGTAGTAGGAGATATATCAGAGAGGTAACAAGGGCCACATAATGTAGACTTTGAAATGCCATTTTAAGGACTTTATCTTTCAAGCTTTTTTTTTTTTTTTTTTGATATGGAGAAACTTTAGAGGAGTAGCATAATCTTTGATAGAGTTACTCTAACAGTTGTGTTGAGACTGCAAGTATTAAGAGCAGAAACATAGAAACGCTGATTAGGAGACTTTGCAATAACCCAGGTAAGAGATGATGGTGGTTGGAACCTGGATGGGAGGTATGGAGGTAGTGAGAAGGATTATATTCTAGCCATGGGTACAGCTAATGAATTGAATAGGCTGGATGGATTTACTGCATGTGTGAGACATTGTAGTCAAGGCTTTCAACCTAAGCACCGACGAACTGAAAAAATGGCATGGTATTTACTGAGATGAAGAAGGCTGGAGAGGAGTGATTTAGGGAAGGAAGATCAGAAGCTAAATGTTGGACTTGTTTGATTTTAGATGTTTAAAAGAATCTGCGTGTAGTCACGCAGTAAATTTCTGGAGGTCAGGGAAAAAAGTTGGAACTAAAAGCATACCTTTGTGAGTCATTAACACCTAAACTCTGTGTGAAACTCATGGATATTAGCAAAGATTACTAGCAACAGAGAGGGTTCAAAATGGACACACTAGGTGCAGAGTCCTCCATGATGAAGGTGAGGTAAAAAGTATTAAGAAGAAAATCCATGACTACAAAGGGCGAGTGAAAAAAGAGAAACTAATGTTGTTTATTGGCACCTGAGAGCATCACAGCACAATAGCTAAAGATCATAATGATGACCCTAATGCCTCTAAGAAAAATACTGCATAATGTTCAAAATATCTGTTCACGTGGTTACGCCTTTGCTTACCTTTGCTTTGGTTTAGACTATCAGTGTTGTCTAAGATATGAGGCTGCCTTCTCTTTAAATGAAATTATATTGACTTAGTGGCCTGAGTAATTCGTACTGAGCTAAACCACAGTAATACATGCCTTTGATAATATAAAATTAGTTTTCTGTTACTTTCTAAATGCTGTTCATTTGATGATCAAGACTTTTCAAAATACAAGGTAAATGGGAAAAGTAATAAACATATTCTTAGAAAGCTTGGGAATGGCAAACTTTTAAGCTATTTGATAGTTTTAAAATTGATTTGCAAATTCAAAACACACTGAACTTAAAACCCAGATTTTCATTTACTGATTGAATTAATATTTACAATCTAAATATTATTTTTATTTATATCAGTTGACATTGTCTAACAATGATTTTTCAAGATGACCTTTCCTTTTGAATTATTCAAGTTAAACAGTGACATTGAATGATAAGCTAGCTTTGGTAGCTGCAGATAATTGAAAAATACTTACTGCCTGTGGTAAGTTGCACCAAATATTGTATCTTTAAGGATGAAGACGTATAAAGATGAAAGTTTGATCTCACTTTATTGAAAACTAAATGATTGTTCTATTACCATTAGTTCATTCTGTTAAAAGTGAGAAGATTTGTAAAAAATTAGTAAGAAATATGAAACATTCAATTAAGGACTAATTCTGTGGTTACATGTTTTCTATTTTCACCCACATTTTCCATGAATCATTTAACTTAAAATGTAATATATTATTTCAGAACCCACCCAACTGTCCTGTTTCTCAGAAATAGGAAGGAAAAGTAATTTTATTACCAATAAAAAAGGCTTCATAGCAGTTAAATAGGCTTTAATAAAAAATTATTTACAAAATATTAACTTCACCAAAATGTGTTCCATCTTTCCCTGATATACAAGAGAGGAATTGCAACATACAATCCACGCCTTTTTAGGATAAAACATCTAAAATCAAAATGATTCTCTGTATTTAAAGGGACAGAACTTTTAGTATATGAATTGTCAAACAATTCATTGTGTCAGTTTTTAACTGTTGAATTGGAAATGGTTCCTGTTCTGGTTTAATATATCAAAGGGAAAAAAAACTTTTCACAAGTCTTTATGAAAATGTTTAGTTGTTCTTTTCATTAGTCAAGGAAGTTCAATAAGTCAGCTTATCTCCTGACCTTCAAACTATAGCCACTTTCCATTATTAAGTTAGCACCAAATTAATAAGCAAAGTACCTTTCTGTGAACTGTGTTTAAATGTAATAAAGCTAAATTTTGACCACCCTTTTCAAATCAATTAAACCATTATTTATCATAAGACCTTTTTGAAATAAAAATTTATATGAACATCTTAGCATGTTTATTTAATTTATTAAGCAATTTATTAAGTCCAAGCATTGCAATTTTTAGACAATAATATCCTTACAGTAGTGAAATAAGGAATGATTGTGAATTTAAAAAAAAGATCAATGACCTTATTTATAGTTAAGATCTAAACTCAGCTTCATTAAATTGATAGCCTGGTTCTTTTCAACAGATGGGCATCATTTATATCATTGTGTTCCTGAGAATAAGATATTATTCAGATATTATAAAGTCTCTAGTTAGGTAATTAGTATCAGGGATGGAACTGTTTCAATCCCTTTTCCGCTCTAAGAATTAAGATTTTGCTAAATGGATAAAGTGGTCAAGATATGTCAGAAATGAGATGGGGGAACATACAGGGGAAAATGAGTTTATATATATATATATATAATAATTACTCATATCCACATTAATCCCTCTGAAATAAATTACATTTCTAAATTACATTTCTAATAGGGTAAAGATTCCTTTCCCTCTGACCCCCCACTGATAAAAGTACTTTCCTCACAAAAGAAATAAAACAGCAGGTGGAAATAGTCTGTTTTCATTTTATTACCTTGAGGTAAACAGCTTACTTGGAAGCTGAACTTAATGTATTATTGAATTCATTTATATTGTTAATTTTTATATATGGTGTTAGTGTAATTCTTCAGATATAACTATATCTACTATTTTCCTTTTATTATTTGAGTCAATAGATTATATTGCCTTATTATGGTCACACAAATTAAAAAGATTTAAAAAATGTACCCCAAAGCAACACTAAGTGAAAACCTCCAAAACAACAATAAAGTTGTGTTTCTTTTTCCCTAAATCAAGTTTGATGGAAGCAATGCAGCTCTTGAGAGTTACCTAGGATAACCCTCCTGAACCCATGGTGCCTGGACTATGAGCAATCATTCTATTTTTCACTTTTCTATATTATCTGGAGCTTTATTACAATGATATCTAAATGCTACAAATAAATCAAATCTCTTGTGTAAGAACTGAATCTCTAAATGTAGACTTATTAGCATTTTAGATTTTTTTACCCAGCAGGAAATTACTTAATCAATTTATTTTAATTCCTTGGCCTGTAGGATCTCTCTCAGTATCTTTAAAATGGTATTAGACAGGAGCTGAAAATGTTACTTTTAAACAAAAATTCCATTTCCTGCTAACTTTATAATATTTTATACTTATCAACAATTGTCTATGTGAAATGACAGTATCAAAACTCTTACATGTGCTTAACTTTTTATTTCCACTATGTCATTTTAGGAGGTCATGTGATAGGTCTCTCCAATACTATAGAACATACCTTTTTCCATTTTATTTAAAGGTGTCTATGTTTGTGTGGTTTCATGTCATTTGTGAGATATTAATTTAATGAACACATCCTTCACATAGAAAAATAAATGCAATAAATTTTCTATACTAAAGAATATGATTTTTTTATCATTTTATCATTTTTTATCATTTTTACTGTACTACCACAAACACCACCAAAATTTTAAAAGATGAAAATCATTCAGAAAATCTGCTTTTTGAGTTTGGAGATTTCATTTTGTTTTTTATGGGTATAAATTCTGCCAAACAATGTCAAATCATATGGACTAAATTGACTATAATTTCATATGATGTAATGTTATTCTTTATTTTAAATAGCCATAATGCTCCCTTCTACCGTTTTTAGTTTAAACATCACTATTTTGTAATAATGAAACTTCACAAATTATATGTTACTGTTTAAAATATAAAGAAAGAAATAGTATAAATAGTTGATTGCAATACACTCTAACTATGTTGCAAATATTTACATGAATTTATGTGGAATGGAGCATATGATCTTGCTGTTGATTTCCCATTACCCTAAGATTAATAGACTAAAGTCTCTGTAAACTACTATATCTACCTAGGGAATATGGTAGTTCTTTGTATAATGCACTGACTAGTACCTAACAAAAAAATCTAATCAAGTAGAGCTATAGATGCTAACGGAACCTACGTGCTTTCAATTGTCTATGTTATTTGCTGACCTGTAGATAACTTTCCGCTTGCTGTTTTCAAATAAATAATAAAGTCTACTAATAACAATGGCTTTTCATTAACTAAATGCTCTGTTTCATCAACTCAACTGCATGTCTCTCCCCTTAATGGTGACTCAAACTGCTTAGGTAAGTTTGAACTATCATGAAATATTTATTTGATTGCATTTGCAAATTATATACCCATGTGAAGAATTGTGAAATAGCTTTGGGCATTTATACAAAGCTTCCTTTTCAGCTTTTACATTTTTTCCCATCCTCCCATTTGATGGTCCTTTGTCCAGATGCTTTTTCCCTCTTTGCACCTATCCCTGGCTTCCTAAGGACCTCAATGGTGGCATTCTAACTGCAACTGTTTTCACAGCAACCAGTCTGCTATATAAGTCTATATCTCATCCAACCCCCCGACAACATCCTCTGGTTATTATTCAAAACTTATCTGTCCTATATCACATTACTTCAGGGTTTCTTGAAGGGCTACCAAAAAAAATTAAAGCTAATTATCACTGTTACCATTGAGTATATTGGTTTTGCACATTATCTTTCATATTACAACTGTTTGCCTTCATTCTCAAATTTTATCTAACAAGTGGACGTATTTCAAAATAACAATAGCATATAGATTGATAATTAAAAGAAAATTTTCTGTGCAATTGCTCTATAGTTTTAATTCCTAAAAAGCCACCACTTTTATTTATATTTGTACTTCTTGAGTCCCTATTTGTATGACTGCTACTACCTACTACTACCCCTCCTCTACTATCCAACATGCAACATTTCTGCTTATATGTTGTCAAGGCTAACATGTAGATTTTGTTCTCTAGCCATACCTAAGTTGTCAAATCAGGAGTCAATTGATACAATCTATAATTGATAGAACAAGAAATGGAGACTTAGAAATGTTGTTAACAGATGATTTGGTAGAAAAATTGAGAAGAGTGACATAAAGACATAGGAGAAGAAAAAGAGGGGAAGAGTGAGGTAAGTAAGCCAAATACAATATGGATAATTCAATAAATGATATATTGGTACATAAAAAAATATGGTATAAGCATATTCTTTAAAGGTATGAATGTAAATGGTATCCTCAGAGACCCTAACAATCACTTGTGCTCAGTTCACAATCTTGAACCGAAGCTCTAATAGTTTGTATTTTAAATGGAATACTTACAAATATATTCCTCCAAAACATAACTAATAGTGACCCACACATCACAATTTAGCATACAAATGGTGCATATCCCACAGACCACCTCTCTGCTTTTTTCCTGGCTGGTGCCTTCTAGATTTTAACATCCAAATTTTATAGAATGTAAAATTTTCCCAACACAACATTGTAATGAAGAGTCTGATTCTATTTTTTTGAGGTTTGACTGCTATAGCTTTTCAGTCTCAACCCTCCTTTTTCCCCTTGTGCCCCACATCTGGACAAGCTGAGAGGAAGCTCTGGGTGCTTCCTTCTTTGGCACCAGCAGGGATTCCAACCAAGCAAACCATCACCTGCTTGTGGGAACCCTCACCTCAGCCCCACCCCAAACCGCAACAATAACCAGGGCCAGTCTCCTTCCCTTGTTCTCTCCAGAAACAATTGAGAGGGCATCAGACCTGCATATAGATGTTTTGAGAAGCATGCTGTATTAGTTAGGGTTCTCTAGGGAAAACAGAATCAATGAGAGATATTTGTAAATATAAGATTTATAAAAGTGTTTCATGCAACTGTGAGTATGCATGAGTCCAAATTCCATAGGGTAGGCAGCAAACTGGCAACTCCAATGAAGATGTTCAATGAACTCCTCAGGAAACGAACTGGCAACTTCAATGAACATGTTCGATGAACTCCTCAGGCAACGAACTGGCAACTTCGACGAACTCCTCAGGAAACGTTTCACTGGTCAGCCAAAGAAGCAAAGGGTCTCTATCTGGCTTGCCTAAAAGTCTTCAACCGATTGGATTAAATCCAGCTGACTGCATTCTTTCATTGTGGAAGACAATCCCTTCGTTGACATCATCAGTCACAACTGCAGCCAATTGACTGATAATTTAACAAACCAGCCTTCTGGTTTATTAAGCAGCCACACACGTCCTTCCAGTAACGGTTAGGCCAGTGCTTGCTTGACCAGACATCTGGGTATCATCACCTGGCTAAGTTGACACATGAACCTAACCATCACACATGCCAAGTATCAACAGAGGGCAAGTGTCTGGCATGTGCTGGAGCTGAGGGAGGCATCAGTGCTAATGGACCATACAAGTTGACTGTGATTGATTGTCCTTGAGTGTGATAGTGATATGATGAGAAGCTACTCTTTTAAAAAGAGCTTCTTGTCTCCATCCAAATAAAGTTATGAAATCTAATTAACAGAAAAGAAGGCAATATTTCATCTTGCAATTTTTTCATCCCACCTCATTGCCCACCTCCCCAAAAGAGAAATGAAAAGTCAGGGAAATCTATAGGATCATCTCCCAAAAATGTAAAGCAACCTCCTCCCCCAAAAACCAATCAGGAATATCAGTTCCTCTGAGTTTGATAGTTCCTTTTTATCACAGTTCATCCACATCATTACACCACCCCATCCTTCTACCACAAGAAACAATACCTTCAATTCTTCTCTCCCACTTGCTTCTAATTTTGTTCAAGCTTGAAGTTTCTACTTCATTTGGTGAGAAAAATTCACTATAAGAAGTTACCCAGTTGATTGTGTATTTTTGTTAGTATTTTAATCAAATCTATTTAATTTCAGACATTATTTTCCATGTTATATAATAAATGTTTATGGTTTGACATGAAAACTGTTCATGATCTGGCATGCAAATAAAATTTTAAAATATTAATTATTCAAGAACAGGAATGATGCTTTAAGCATTTCACAGAACATGAACAATTGTTTATATACATATATATATATATTTTAAGTTATGTTTCAGGAGCTTTGCTAAGATTTGGGGGTTGATGAATAATATATTAAAGATTTTACCATTTAAAACAATGGAACTAGGAATACTTAGTACTTTCACCCAAATATCTGATTTTTTCAGGAAAAGATTGTTTCTCTTAAGGGGAAGAAGCTATACTTTTTAGAAAACACATCTCAAATCCTAAAATATTAGTCTATGTTTATATGCTATCTTTTTTGTTTTAAATAAGGAACTTACCAGTTGTAGCTGCATGCATAAGTACTCAATTGCTTTCAGTTCCTAATACCATTGCTTTAGAATACATTACAGGATTTAGACAAGAATAAACATCTCTTAATTACATTATGAACACTATTGGTAAAATTGAATTGATGGGATGGAAGCAAGCTACAAATCTTAACAATTGTGTGTTTTCCATTCAGGGATTTAAATATAGGGATCTAAATTATAAGATTAAAACAAACAAGTTATCATTACTTCCATCTGATCATTAGAAAAATGATAGTGAAATAAATATGCTGCCATATCAAGCTAATTTTCTGAATAATTCAGAAACAGAAAATAAACAAGCTTATAAGATTATTTAAATACTAAAAATACAGAGAAATACATTTTCCAAAATATTTAAATAAAAAGTGTAATGAAATATTGGGGAAAGTGGATAATGAGTTATGCTGTAGCAAAGTAATGATAATGGAAAAAAAATGAGTTATCTTGAGAAGTTTTGAAGCAGTCTCTTTCCTCGGTCTTTGTGACACTATACTCTGTGGTTTTTCTCCTATCTTTTTGGATATTTTTAATGAGTCTCCCTTAAGGTTCCTTCTGCTTATTCCCTGACTGTGTTCTCATTGGTTCTTTTCCTTCTCACTTTATGCATCCTGTTTGGTTACTTCTTCCACTGTGAGGTCCTCCATTGCCTTATAAATTCTGATTAGTCCAAATATGTTATCTCCAGCCCAATACCACTCCTGAATATCAGAGCCACGTATCCAGATCTGGATGAACATCTCCATGTAAATATCCAATATGTCCACCAACTAGTTGATGTTCTCTACAAGCCTTCTCCTGTATTCCCGAGCTTAGTAAATGTACCACCATCCACCATGATGCCCAAACAAGAGAGAATTTCACCTATATCTCACTGAAACTCACACATATACCAAATCACCAAATTTTGCTGACACAGTATCCATAATTTTGCTTAAATCCATCCAATTCTCTCTCCACTCTTCCTACCCTTGGTGAGGTTGCTGTCGTCTTCCTCTATGCTATGGCTATATATCTGACATAAATGTCTTATTCCTTGCCCACCTTAAAAATACTGTTCATACTGCACTGAAAATATTTCTAAAATATAAATCTATAATGTCAATCCTGTGATGATCAAGTCATTGATTAAAATTTTTCAGAGTTTTTTTTCCTCTAGGTAAAGCCCTAATTCCTTAAAAACCTTTCCTAAATATCTTATGTTCTGGTCAGCCATTCTGAACATTAAGTGTCTAATGTATGTCAATGTTCATTTGCAGACAAACTTCTGCACAAGCTTTTGCAAGTTGAACTACTACCCCAGCACCTCTACCTCTTTTTCCATGATTATTTTTACTAATTCTTTACATCTGTGCTTGGATATCCTTTCTTCAGGGACCCTTCCATGGCATCTAAAGATTAGGCTACATGTTCTTTCTATGTACTTCATAACACTTCCAATTACCCCTTTATTGTCCCTTACCACATTGAACTGTAATGGACTGATATTAGCATGTGTATCTTCTATTAGGCTATGAACTTCACTGCAGAGACACGGTCTGCATTGCATTCCCAGTGTCTAGCTCAGGTATTAACATACAAGAAGCACTCTACCTATATTTCCTAAATATATTCATGAAGACTAGGAGAAGAGAATATCACTGAGAGAAATAGGGACACTGGCAATGGAAGGTGCTATGGAGATTTAGTGTGATTATTTCAGCCTAGGGATATATTGAGATTGAAGCAATACTGGAATTCTCAAGGGAAAAGTTTGGTGGAGTTTTGACAATATAGAATTGACCTTTGGACTGCTGCATAGGTGTTTAGCCCCATGGATGTTGATAATAATAGAAGTGGTGAAAGTAAACTAGGTTCTGAATAAAAAGGAAAAATGATGACACCAATCTTTGGAAGAAGCAAAGAGCTTCTTAGCACACAATGATTAATTTTATAATTTTGTGTAGAAATTAACATTTCGTTTGGCTTTCTGTTGTTAATATTGTAGTGGTTAGTGGGTAATTTGTTTTGTTGCCTAGCGTCATAAATCAGCTGCCACAAATGATTATTGTTTATTATTCTGAGAAAAAGTAAAAGCTCATATTAAAGTAAAAAAGGACTTTCTGATTAATGTAAAATTTAACATCTATATTAATATAAATGAATATTTAATTGGTATATTCAATGCACAAAGGAAGACTTGTAAGAATCTAGAAAATTGTATGAGATAATGCCCTTTAAGGAATTCTTGTTAAAACTGATGTAAATTTGGTCACAAGAGATGGGGGAAATTATTAAATGTGAGGAAAATATTTTCTAATAGCCAAAAAATCATGTTTTTACATGGTGCAGTATTTAATGGGAAGATGTTTAGAAGAGCATTGTTTTCTCAATTTTAGTTTCACACTGTGCTTTCAGAAAATGGGCAAAAATGGAGTGAAGATATTTATATTTCTCTAAAGAACTCCACTTTCCCAAATGGATTTATATTGATTTTGTGAATGCATCTCCCCCACAAAATAATATGTTTCTTTCAGTTAGACCTGGCAGTCACCACTTACTGTTAATTGCAACATAGCAATGCTGTAGGAAATCAAAACAAACATTTCCAGTCAAAGATGGAAAACACATTTTTAAAAAGTATCCCACATTGATTTAAAGGAAGAAAAATCCTTAAGATTTAAAAAATGCCATTATCATTTTCTCTTCATTTTAAGAGACGCTTTGAAATTTTCTAGCATAGTGGCTTGGGATATAGTTTGTAATAAACCATGTTATAGGGATAATATACTTTGAGCTATTCAGAAAACTTCAGGCACATCAAGAATCCCCTGTATTAATAACATACATAATGTCTTGATATTGTGGTTTAAAGTAGAGATTTATGCAGATATTTCGTATTTAAGGCTACTGGCAGCCCTAAATATAGTTTATCACAGTTCATTATGGAATGATATTTTAGAGCTGGAAAGGGCCTTGAACATCACTCTGATCCAGCACTCTTACGTAATGTGGAAGAAAACTAAAGTAACGAGGATATACGTGTAACTTTTATACAATATGCAATGCAATGCATACCATTCTCAGAAAGTTTGCCACATGGAGAGGAGAGGAGATGCCAGTTCCTGCCAAGCCGCATTTTTTTAGTGTGGCTATTAAAAGAAAATCCTTATTTCATCTCTAAGTACTTTTCTATTCTAGGCACTATTATAGGTTGGGGATAGAGCAGTGAACCTCACAGACAATAGAGAATATCCCTTCTTTCATTAATTTTGCCTCCTAGTGGGAAGAAAGCAAATCCAAAAATAAATAAATAAATAAATCACATGTAATCAGAAAACTGTCAAAAGAGCTAAGTGCTCTATAGAGAACTGAAACAGAGGGATGTATTAAAGTGGGACTCTGTGGGTAATATAAATTCGGGATCGTCTGGGAAGACCTCTCACATAAACAATATTAAACTAAGACTTGAAAGGCAAGAAGGAGCCAGCCATGAGAAGATCAGGAGGGAGCACTTTCCAAGAAAATGAAATGAAACAGCTAAGCTGGGGGTGAGCTTGGCCCCTTCAGGGAATAGAAAGGGGTTCAAGTAGCTGAAGTAAGGAGACCAGGGGCTGGGGGAAGCAGAAATCATATGAGATGAAGTGATAGATGTGGGCAGGGGATGGTTCATACAAGGCTTGGGCATGAGAAAGTTATTTTACCTTAAATGATGGGAAACCATTAAAGAATCTTAACTTGGAGAGGAGAACAGGGTAAAAGAAAGGATAATCTGATTTGAGTTTTTGACCATTTTTCACAATTTCTTTAGTGAAAAGAATAGACAGGCAGAGGGCAAAAGTAAAAAAAGAGACTAGTTAGGTGGCTATTGGGATAATCATAGCAAGAAAAAAATCTTGATTTGCGCAAGATAGTAGCAGTGGAGTTGGGGAGAAGTGTGTGGATTCAGGATATTCTTTAGAAATAGATTCGATTGAATTTGCTTTTCTAAATGGCAGAGGAAGAGTGAGAAAAAGAGATTTTCGATTTGGAAATCTGATGGATGATGGTGTCACCTACTAAAAGGGGAAAAGCTAAGGAGTTGCTATCTAGCAAACGGAAAGAAAAACATTAATAGCATATTAGGTCTGTATATAAAGTTCCCTTAGAAAATCTAGGCAGCTTTTGGCCAGTGTAAATCTTGATGAAGTTTTTAACTGCACGATAAACTTGTTTAAAGGTCTTATCAAGGTTGCTATATACTGATAGGTAAGAAATGCTTTGGTTTTGTCTATAGCTTTTCTCAAGAATTATTTTCTGCAGGAACCCTTGAAAAATATTTCAAATCTTGGGGCACCCTTATATAAATATTAATTCAATAGCTCACAGTATTTTAATATAATCAGTAGTGGCTATAATCATCCAATAATAACTGAATGTGTTGACTTTGGCCAATTTGTCCTTCTATTTTTGTATGGTTTGTCCTTCCTCAGAAAATATCAATTCTGATCCAATTCAGAATTTAAGTAAAGGAAACATCAGTTTGTCCTCTTTTTTCCGTCTCGTATTTACCATTTTTACTTCATTCAAGTAGGCATAAAAATCTTATCATGAATTTCAACTATACAGGAGGCTAATGAGCTATGGTATGCAGCACAAGGCTAGACTCCCCCTACCCCAGTTTAAAACTAAACGACTTTAAAGTTAACCTCATTGAATGAAAAAGTTAGTTGAGTTTATCTTATGTTCCTTGAAATTAAAATCTTTCTTTTCTTTTTCATAATTTTTAAAACCTCATAAGGGTGACATAACAAACAACTGGATGAAATACAATGGAATTATTTAAAAGTAGGATCAACAGGTGTAATATAAAAAAAAGGGTTTTAAATAGATTTTAAACAACTTTACTTCAAACACAGAAAAAAATACGAACTTGCAAAATGTTTAATAATAAAGCGACTAAACCCTTAAGCCGAAATAGTACAAACAGAAATACAGCATAATAACTACTTTTATAGAAGACTTTGAAAAAACATTTTTAACTAAATATGTTCACATTCAGATATAGGAACTATCAAAATTTTACAAATGTGTTCTATTATTGATTTTTTTAGTAGGCCTTTATAACCATAAAGGTACTGTGTTTGAAACTAAAACTAAGGAATGAAATTTATGTCTTTAATGTGAAACCCATCCTTTTTATTTTTTTTTTTACTGCCAAATTACTCTTTATGAGTAAAACTTGAGAGAAGCACACACACACAGATTTCTTTTACAAGTGAAATGAGATGATTTGTGTCCCTGTTCATGATGCTTATAAAAAGTGTAAGCTTGCTCATGCATGTAACAAGTTGGACTCTATAGCAAAACATTCATTGTTGTTCAACAAATGGCAGGATAACCATTCTTTGCAAAAATCTAGGACTGCCTTAAGTGTAAATAAGTAAATCTCATATTGAATATATAATCAGATTACAGTCCTTTCTCTTCCCTCAAAGTCAAGTTCTCAGTAATTAAGAGAGTCAGAGAAAGGGTTCATCTCTCATCATAACTTGTAGTAAAGAGTGTACAGTACTACTCAATGTTCTGCAGTTCTTTCAGGTGGTTTTCAATGACTTGAAAACTTGCTCACTCTCAAGTCCAACAGCAGTGGAAATACCTGATGATTTTCATTTGCAACATGATTTTCACAAAGATTAAGACTGTTTTTAAATCCAAGAATCTTGTCTCTTGTGGTTAAAACATTTTCTCTAGGATCTTGCAGAAACTGATTCATGTGATGAAAAGTGTTTACTAAATAGACTGCTCTCTATAGTAATTTTTCATCTTTAAACACTCAACAAAATCTGGCCTACTCTTTTTGTGAAAGTCCTCCCATAAATTACGTTTCAGCTCAAACACTCTACTGAGAGCTTTACCTCTGCTAAGCCACCAAATTTCTGTAGTATCAGGACATTTATGTGCTCTTTCTTAGTCAAGGTTTCCACAGTTTTTAAAGCGCTTTTAAGTGATAATCCAGTAATTAAGAAAAATCAATAAAGTTAGCCATTTGAAAAAAGTTAATTTTGTAGCATCATCCAGAACTTACTTTATCTCTAAGAATTTTAACAACAGCACCTTTCTGTGAAGAAAGGAGGGAGTTATGACAGTGTTGGAATTTTCATTTCTTTACTATACAGGGAAATCTCTCATGAAGGAAACATGGATCCTCGAAGACAGGCCATTTGTTTCCAGATAAAAGGTAAGATTGAATATATCTTAGCCTTTGCTAATATTAGGCAACTCTTTGCAAAAGAAAAGTTTTCTTGAATTTCATCATCATATTAGAAATTTTACAAATGATACAGCATGACAATTATTGGTGAAATCCTTTGACTCATCAACGTGGATAAAGAACCTATTTTTTTTTTTTCAGCTTGTTACATGAAACCTCTTTGGCCTTATGTGACTTGACATATCGTACCAATTTAGCTTGGAATCTTCTCAATTTCTTGTACTGCATCTTTGCTAGCATTATTCCCTATGATTTTACACCATGTCATTTGTAAATTCTTACCAATGATGTGACTTTTCTTCTTGGAGCAATAAGCTCTGCTGCTAAATAAAACTTTTTTACTAAATGAGACTTTTTTAAAGAAACGAATGCTTTATTCTCTTTGTATTGAACTTCCAAGACCTATTTAGAGTAATCAGCACCTTAACTTGTCAATGACTGGGATTTGTAGTGAAGTGTCTTCAATGTTGCTGAAGTCATTGTTACATTTGTCAGATTTTTGCCACAAATGAAGCACAATGGAATAGGAAAATTTGAATTACCAGTCCATTAAAAAAAAAAAAAACCTTTGTTAAGTGGCTTTCATCATAAAAAAGGACCTGTTTTGTGTTCCTCATTGTACTAGGGTAGTGAAACAATCCATCTAAGATTGTGTGTAAGCTTTGCCCTTGAATCTTCCTCTCCTATCTCTTAACTTATCTTTAAACATCATTACATTGGACTATCAGACGTATTTGTACAGTATAAAAGCTAGTAAAATATAAAATAGAAAGGTGTAATAAATTAGTAAATAAGAAAATTGCAAAATACATACAAATTTCACAACACAAATAATTCTAACTTGCATGATCCATGTTTTGCAGTATATATTATAACACCAAAGTGGAAGGGGGACAGCTCAGCCATGAAGCAGAAAAAAAAAAAAAAAATCCTTCTTTGTAATGAAAATGTCCTTCCAATTTTCTGTTACGCTGTAAAGGTTGTTCATTCCTTTTAGTCAGTTAGTACAATATAACAGTAGCTTGTGTGGATTAATTCTTGAGGGACAGACTGATGCCAGCAGCTTATCGACCTCACTTCTATGTGATTCAGCTCTCACCAGTTATCAGTGGCATCCCCTAACTTGTGTCAAAGACTGAGAAGGGCCATTGTGTGCACTGCCATACAGGACTGAAATACCACTAAAGAAATTGCTTGTGGGCTGCTTGGTCATTGCCTATCACTGTGAGCACTCACATCATACAACATGCATAACTCAAAAAAAGCAAGTTCTAAATCTCACTTTCTTCTGTAACCCTAAGATTCCATGGAACCCTGGTTAAGAAACAATGCTCTAAATTGCTTATTGTAAATAAACCTATATACATCTGAAATTTCTGGAGCTGTTGGATGCAGTTGTACTGAGGAATGAAAGTGAGTCACACCATCTAGTATTGAAGCTGAGACTCCACAACTAAGTGACTTCCCTAAATGGCTTCTGTGGGGACTCAAGGCCCCGGATACCCGTCCCCAATGGGGAATGAAGTCCCACAGCACATAGCAGCCTGTGTGACCAGAACAGAAGTTGAAGGCAATCAGACCTCCTCACGGAAGAAAATACATACAGATGGTATTGTAAACCAAGCATTAAAACTCCCCTCCCCTGATCACTGTTGATAACAAACCTCCAGACCCCTGTGTCAGGAGACTCTACTGAAACTGTTCTCATACCCTATGGAACATCTTTGTCCTAAACCCTTATAAACTGCCCTTTGCACTCCCCTCCCTTGCAGAGCACTAACTTGCATTTTCTGGCTGGCCACCACTGGGAAGAATCTTCTCCTGTTCCTAAGTCCTAATAAACCTAAGTCTGACTCCCTGCCTGGTGTGTTCTTTGGTCTTAGGGCTGCACTAACCCAGGTCCTTCAAGAGCTTAGTTGGAACAGCTTCTAAGTCATGCAGATAGTGGTCATCAGTCACCCCCAAATCAAAATGTATCCCAGCTTGGAAACAAGTATTTAGGAAGCTATCTATAATGATGTGAGGCATTGCAGGTATCAGTGTGGCATCTTTTACTGCTTCTTTCTAATATCTTTTGTTAATCATCATTAAAGGTTGGCGTTGAGAAAAATTTGTATTTTGTGTGAGTCAGATTGACAGTTTGGCCATTTGTGATAATGCACGGGGAAATAAAACATTTATTTTGGTCATGTTAAGTTTGAAGTGCCTATTGAACATTCATATAAAAAATTGGCAAATGAGTATGCGAGCACGGAGTTCCAGTGAGAGATCAGAGCTGAATATATGTATTTGGAAGTCGTTAGCATGGGATTGGATGAAATAGCATATGGTGAGGTCCAAGAATTGGGCCTGCAGTATTACAATATTTTAAAGATGCAGTGGAGAGGAACAATAAAAGTAGACTTAGACGACATGACCAGTGAGAAAGAAAGTCAGCTAACATCGTCACAAAAGCCAAAAGAAAAGAATGCTCATAAAAGGAGAAAGTGGCCAATTTCAACTAATGCTGCTACAGCATCAAGGAAGAGAAAGAGAAATATATGCTATACTGAGAATCACAGTTGACCCTAATATCAGCAATCTTAGTAGCATATTGAAGTCACACCACTGTCATTAATGTGTGAAGATGCTATATGGTAAGGAAGTGGAAAACACGATTTTGCTAAACTCTTTCAAGAACTTTTGCTATAAAGGTAAACAGAGATAGGAGATGATGGCTAAAAGGGGACTTCAGGTCAAGGAGTTTATTTAAGATACAGGATAGCAAGGGATGTTTATATACTGATGGAAATGAAACAAAACAGAGTGAGAAACCAATACAGATGATTGCAGTTCAAAGTACTTGAAAGGCCACAGAGGAATGAGATCCACGACAGAGCCAGGATAACTTCATGAAAATAATAGGAGGGAAGGTAAAAAAATATGGAGGCTTGTTTTGTGATGAGAATACAAGGGAGCTCCTGTCATCTTCTATTTATCAATAAAGATTCAGACAAGGTCATTAGCTAAGAGAAGGACCAGGGAGGGGATGCAGGAGGTGTGAGAAGAGGTGTGAAATTTTTATTTTGTAGGATAAGATAGATAAGAGAATTACTAAAAAAATGTGGCATGCACATTTTATATTTCTTAGACATGTCAGCATAGTGATGTGTTTTCTCCAACAATAGTCAGCTGTGTGGTTTCAGGTAGGATGCACTTTGCCTTGGAAGGTGAATTATTAGCCAAAATTTAGACATGTTCTTAATCTTAATGAGCATTCAAATCCTGTGACTGTGAACCCATTGTAAATAGGATCTCTTGAAGTTGTTTTTTGAGTTAAGGTGTGGCCCAACTGGAAGAAGTTGGGTCTTAATCCAAATCACTAGAGGTGTTATAAAAAGGAAGAAACTGGAAATCAGAGAAAGCTACAAGATGGAGCTGGAAGTCAATGGAATGAGAAGAGAAAAGTGAGGACATTGCCATGTGGCACAAGGTGGTAATACAAGCAAAGGAACCCCAAGGATTGCCAATCAGCCAATCCTTGGTAGAATGCTACCAAACCTGGAAGAAAGCAAGGCAAAACCCACGAGGCAATAAATTCCTGTTGTTGACTCCAACCCATTGTGTGCTATTTGTCATAGCAGCCTGGAAAACTAAGACATAAGGAAAGAGAGGCTATGGGATTAACAATATTGGAAAGCTATAGACCACAAAATCTACCTAAAGTGTAATCTGAAGAAATGAGAGGAATGATTGATAATGCAAAAGTGTTTGGTTCACAGGATTGGAGGTCTTCAGAGATCAAGAATTGCTAGAGCAGGAGTATTGAAGTACTAAGAGGAAGGAAAGACTTTGGCAATAGTAATGGACACCAAGAATGACTAGTTCCATTCCAGATCCTGATGTCTATGGTGTTTAAAAGAAAAAAAAATTGCTTCCTCTTAAGAGCATTTTAGGTTAGACAGGAAAGCAAAGGGGACTTACAGATAAGGCATTGAGGTGATCTTGCCAATGTTGAACCAAGAACACCAAAGGGCACAAGCAGAGGCAAATAATTTCTAAAAAGAGGTGAAATACTAACAATATGAAACAGGCAAAAGTAAAAAATAAAATAAGGGGAAGAGGGAAAAACAAAGTTTTATGGAGATAAAGATCACAGAAGAGGTTTGGGAACAGTTTCTTATAATTGGTAGCAATTGGACAAGTCCCTTGAGCAAAGACAGGATTTTGACAAGCAGTGAGGATTTTTGACAAGCAGTGAGACTATCACACATGGAAGAAAACATGAGCAAGTTACCCCTGTACTCTTTGTAGCTGTGGCATCCCTGGGGACCAGAGAGAACCTAAGACCTAAATAAAACTTTTCTCATCCACAAATCCCCCTTAAAGTTTATTATCCTCATTTAATCTGTCAACATCAAGCAAGAAAGCAATGACATCTTAAGTCACTTTCAAAGAAGCACATTTTGAAAGTATTTACATGTATCAAAAGTAGCTTTGCAAATATTTTATAAAATCTTCCCCTATTTCCATGATTTGTCCCATGACTAATACTACTTCCATAACAATTCCCATCCCTTTCAAAGAAGATGGGCCATTATAAGGAGACACAGGAGGGAAGGATCTGCCAATATGACCTTCACCATCCCTTTCCCTCACATTATGAAGATATTTCCTTATTTTTCCTTCAAGGTTGCAACCAATATTCTTAGCTTTTCTTGTGGGGACGTTGCTTATTTCAAGATACCACACCTACTCATACAAACTAAAAGAATTCCTCCATTAAATTTATGCAATTTTATTTAATGACTTTTAAACTAAATTAAATAATTCCGTCTTATATGGATTATGTACTATTCCATTTCCCTCATTTATTTATTCAGTATTTATTCAATGCCTTGAATGTGCCAGATTTATTGAAATCATATTTTCCCTAATCCATCATCATGCTCTCAACACTCTGCCTCAGCCTCTTAAAACAGCTACATAATTGGGCTTTATGTCTCTAGAATC
The DNA here is from genome assembly GCF_015220235.1 of Choloepus didactylus. Classification (NCBI taxonomy): domain Eukaryota; kingdom Metazoa; phylum Chordata; class Mammalia; order Pilosa; family Megalonychidae; genus Choloepus; species Choloepus didactylus. The sequence goes on from NC_051307.1 coordinate 33,782,569, forward strand.
ACTAACCCTATCTAAACTGCAATTTGACCACCATTGCTCCTGGGCCAAAAATTATTAAAAATTATTCAATGGCTGCAAAGTACAGGTATCTCTGCCCAAAATTTAATTTTTTTATTAAAGAAGTTATAGATTTATAGAAAGAAAGATCATGCAGCCAATACAAAGTTCCCATATAACCTCTCCTATTATTAACATATTGCATTAGTATTGTACATTTGTTACAATGGATGAGAGATTATTGTAATTGTACTATTAACCATGGTGAACTATAGTTAAACCCTAGTTTACCTCACTGTTTGTGTTATATAGACCTATGATTGTTTGCCTTTTTAATTTTCAATCTAGCAACATATGTACCACTTAACATTTCCCCTTTTAACCACATTCAGATATATAATTCAGTGGTGTTAATTGCATTCACAATGTATGCTACTGTCACCACTGTACATTACCAAAACTTTTTCAATATCCCAAATAGAAACTCTGCACCAATTAAGAATTAACTCCCTATTCCCTACCCCCACACCAGACCCTGGTAAACTGTATTCTACACCCTGTTTCTATAAATTTGCTTATTTTAGTTATTTAATAACAGTGAGGTCATACAATATTTGTCATTTTGTGCCTGGTTTATTTCATTCAACAGGATGCTTTCAAGATTCATCAAGGTTTATTGATACGTGTTGCATGTATCAGAACTTTGTTCTGTTTCACAGCTGAACAATATTTGGTTGTATGTATATACCACATTTTGTTTATCCATTCTTATGTTAGTGGCCACTTGGGTTGCTTCCATCTTCTGGCAATTGTGAATAATGCCGGTATGGGTATTGGTGTACAAATATTTGTTTCAGTCCCTGCTTTCAATTCTATTGGGTATATACCTAGAAGTGGGATTGCTGGGTCATATGGTAATTCTATACTTAACTTTCTGTGGAACCACCAAAATGTTTTCCACAACTAAGGCCCTTTTCTACTCCCTTCCATATCCATTGTTGTACTTGATGCTCATGGCATAAAGAAATGAAATTAATGACTCTGTTACATAAACAGACTTTCACAAATTAATGATCCAGGAGGAGATAGCTCAGGATGAGAAAGTCACTAATAAGTGTTCAGTGATTTGCTTACACACAAAGATTGGACCCAACCACACCACTGTTGCTAACTCATAAGATCAATTGTGTGAAAGCAAAAGCAAATGATCTAGATGATTAGGGATCATCTAGCACAAAGTTTTCCAAACGTTGTTCCATAGAACATGCCTAAAAGACAGCAATGGTTGCTATGTGGAACAAGTATTCTGTGGTCAAGTAATCTGGGAAAATACAGAATCAAACAATGGCAAGTTTCTTCCCTGCTGGGTTCTTAAGAACCTTTAACATCTAACCTGTATTACATAAGAGTTTTAATATCCAGCATTTTCAAAACATTTGACCACAGAACCTATTTAAATAGAATATCTTATAGTATTAGTGTTCCACAGAACTGACCTGAGAAACAATTGTCTCACTACCATAAAGACAATGTAGTATTTAGTAATTTGTTGAGCACTTCTATGAGTGAGACATCTTTCTTCAAAGATGAATAATATATAGTTCCTGCTGTCATGAGCTACAATTTTGTCTGCAGTGGGAGGAGAAAGTCATAAACTAGAAAATCACAATAATTATAACATGTGGTGGTTAAGTTCATGTATCAACTTGTCTAGGTTTTGATGTCCAGCTGTTTGGGCAAACAAGTACTGGCCTGATTATTACTGTAAGAATATTTCATGGATTTGAATCATCATTAAGCTGATGGCATCTATGGTTTATTACATCTACAGTCAACAGGAGATTGCCTTCAACAATGAGAGAAGTCTGATTCAGTCAATTGAAGGCCTTAAAAGGAGAACTAGGACAGGGCAGGATGGCAGAGGGGTGAGGTCTAGGTTGTAGTTACTCCTCTGGGGCAGTTGGTAGAAAGCCAGGAACTGTGTGTATCAGACACCACAGAGGAATTTGAGATTGGACAAACTTCATACAACACTCATGAACCTGTGGAACAGCTGAGATCAGTGAAATCTGTAAGTTCTCATGGCCAAGGGGCCTGCACTCCTCCCTGCCAGGCACAATCCCAAGGGAGGAGGGGCTATTGGTGCTGGGAACCAGGAGGGAGAATGAAAGCTGCAACCATAGATCAACTGAGAGCAGACACCAGAAAATCTGAGAGCAGTCAGCACAGTGGGAGAGGAGATAGGGCTAGCAAAACAGCAAAAAAAAAAAAAAGGAAACAAAATAAAAAGAGACATTTTTGGAGACAGGTGAACATAATACAGAGAGGCGCAGGGCTCAAACAGAATCAGACACATATGCAAATCCAGGGAGGGAGAGCCCTTGTCTGAAAAGCCAGCTTCCTTGCTGTCTTGGTTGCTCCTTAATCCCCCTCAACTCCTGGTCTTCTAGCATTTCAATAGCTCATTAGATCTGCAAGGACTGTAACTAGTCCACACTGGACCCTTCCTTTTTTTTTTTTTTTTTTTTTTAATTTTTTTTCTAAAACAATTATTCCAGGAAGCCCACTACAGAAAGCCTCAAAGATTTGCAATTTGGGCCCAGGCAAGAGTAGAGCTAAGATAGCTCTGAGAGACAAAGGAATAAGTCTAGTGGTGGAGAAAATTTGCTAAACACCATATCTTCCCAGCCCTTTTGGGAACTCAGATACCAGGGGTTGGAATTCATTAACTAGCTTCAGTCAGCCACACCCCTGACAGGGACAGGGTCACCTGGAGAATTAAAGACTCCCAGACTCATTACACTAGTGGGGAACTGTGGGCTGGCAAGCAGCACCTGCTGGACAGAATAGGAGAAGCACAGAGTCTAAAGGACTCACAGGATGGTCTCATTTTCAAGGAAACTCCATACCCTCCTCCTGAGACCTGGGCCCCTCTGGACTAGGAAAACCTGACTGGGGCTGACCATATCTGAGGAAATCACCACACAAAAAGGCTATGTAAAGGCAGGGCAAGAAACAGAAAAACAAGAGGTGAAAACCTCTGATCAATTAAACAGAATTTAAGTTAAAGGTCTAGAATAAGTTGAACTCAAAACCAAAGGTTAGAGAACAAAGCCAATCAACAAGAAAATCCCAGGTAAAAGAGTGAAAACAAGCTCCAGAATGAATTAATCAAGAAAGTCTGATGCCTAGACAGCTTAAGATAATGAACCATACTAGGAAACATGAAAATATGGACAAGCCAAAGGAACAAACTAATAGTTCAACTGAGATACAGGAGTTGAAGCAATTATTGCTAAATCAATTCAATGAGCTAAAGGAAGAACTAATTGGAGATGTTCAAACAAATCTAAATCATTTCAAAAAGCAAGTCAATGAAATGAGGAAAGATATAACAAAAGAGACGAAGGATGTAAGAAGGACACTGGACAACCATAAGGAAGAATTCATAAACTTGAAAAAACAAATGACAGAACTTATGGGAATGAAGGGCATAATGGAGAAGATGAAAAAGACAATGGAGGGATACAACAGCAGATTTGAACAGGCAGAAGAAAGGATCAGTGAATTGGAAGACCTGATATCTGAATTCACACACATGAAAGAACAGATGGTGAAAAGAATGGAAAAATATGAGCAGGATCTTAGGGATCTGAGTGACAACACAAAACACACAAACATACATGTTATGGGTGTCCCAAAGGGAGAAGAGAGGGGGGAAGGGGGCAGAAAGAATAATAGGAGAAATAATCACTGAAAATTTCTGAACTCTCATGAAAGATGGAAAATTAAAGATTCAAGAAGGACACCACACCCCAAACAGCATAGACCCCAATAGACATATGCCAATACACTTACAGATCAGTTTGTCCAGAGTCAAAGACAAAGAGAGAATTCTGAAAGCAGCAAGAGAAAAGCAATCCATCACATACAAGGGAAGCTCGATAAGATTATGTACAGATTTCTCTGCGGAAACTATGGAGGTGAGAAGACAGTGGTATGATATATTTAACATACTGAAAAAGAACTGCCAACCAAAAATTCTATATCCAGCAAAACTGCCCTTCAAAATTGATGGAGAGATTAAAATATTTTCAGACAAACAGACACTGAGAGAGTTCATGTGTATGAGACCGGCACTACAGGAAATACTAAAGGGAATGCTACAGGCTGATAGGAAAAAACAGGAGAAAGAGGTTTGGAGAAGAGTGTAGAAATGAAGATTATCAGGAAGGGTAAAAAGATAGAGAGGAAAAAATTAGACATGACATATAAAATCCAAAAGACACAATGAGAGAAGAAATTACTGCCCTTCCTTATAGTAATAACACTAAATGTTAATGGATTATACTCCCCAGTAAAAAGACACAGAGTGGCAGAATGGATTAAAAAACAGGACCCATATATATGCTGTCTACAAGAAACTCACCTTAGACACAAGGACAAAAATAGGCTGAAAGTGAAAGGTTGGAAAAAGATATTTTATGCAAACAGAAAAAAACAGGAAAAAGCAGGAGTAGCTATATTAATATCAGACAAAATAGACTTTGAAAGTAAAACAGTTAAAAGAGACAAAGAAGGACACTATATATTAATAAAAGGGTCAATTCATCAAGAAAACATAACAATCATAAATATTTATGCACCAAGCCAGAGTGCCCCAAAATTCATGAGGTAGACACTGAGGACACTGAAAGGAAAAGTAGATAACTTCACCGTAATAGTTGCAGACTTCAATACACCATTCTCATCAATAGATAGAACATCTAGACAGAGGATCAACAAGGAAATGGAAATGTTGAGCTGTATGATAAATGAACTAGACTTGACAGACATTTATAGAACACTACACTCCACAACATCAGGATACACATGCTTCTTGAGTGCTCATGGTACATTTTCTAGGATAGACCACATGCTGGGTCACAAAGCAAGCCTCAACAAATTTAAAAATCTTGATATTATAAAAAACACTATCTCAGATCATAATGGAATGAAGTTGGAAATAAATAACAGGCAGAAGATTATAAAATTCACAAATATATGGAGATTAAACAACACACTCTTAGAAAACCAGTGGTAAAGGAAGAAATTACAAGAGAAATTAGTAAATACCTCAAGGCAAATGACAATGAAAACACAACATATCAAAACTTATGGGATGCTGCAAAGGTGGTACTGGAAGAGAAATTTATTGTCTTAAATGCCTATATTAAAAGAGAAGAAAGAGTAAAAATTGAGGAATTAACTGTCTACCTGGAGGAACTAGAAAAAGAACAGCAAATAAATCCCAAAGCAAACAGCAGGAAAGAAATAACAAAGATCAAAGCAGAGATAAATTAAATTGAGAACAGGAAAACAATAGAGAGAATCAACAAAACCAGAAGGTGGTTCTTTGAAAAAATCAACAAAATTGATGGACCCCTAGCTAGGCTAACAAAAAAAGAGAGAGAGAGAGAGAGAGAGCAGATGAAAATAAATGCAATCAGAAATGGGAAAGGAAACATAACTACTGACCTTGCAGAAATAAAGGAGATAGTGAGAAGATACTATGAGCAACCATATGCTAATAAACTGGACAACTTACATGAAATGGACAACTTCCTAGAAAAGCGTCAACAACCAACATTGACCCAAGAAGAAATAGAGGACCTCAACAAACCAATCACAAGTAAAGAGATTGAGTCAGTCATCAAAATCTCCCCAAAGAGAAAAGCCCAGACCAGATGGCTTCACATGTGAATTCTACCAAGCGTTTAAGAAAGAATTCATAACAATCCTGCTCAAACTCTTCAAAAAAATTGAAGAGAAGGGAAAGCTACCCAACTCATTCTATGAAGCCAACATCACTGTAATACCAAAATCAGACAAAGATACTACAAAAAAAGAAAATTATAGACCAAGCTCTTTAATGAATATATATGCAAAAATCCTCAACAAAATACTCACAAATTGAATCCAGAAGCACATTAAAAGAATTATACACCATGACCAAGTGGGGTTTATTCCAGGTATGCAAGGCTGGTTCAACATAAGAAAATCAATTAATGTAATACACCACATCAATAAATCAAAGGAAAAGAACCACATGATCATCTCAACGGATGCAGAAAAGGCATTTGACAAAATTCAACATTGTTTCTTGATGAAAACACTTTAAAGGATAGGAAAGGGAATTTTCTCAGTATGATAAAGGCAATATATGAAAGACCCACAGCTAACATTGTACTCAATGGGGAGAGACTGAAAGCTTTCCCTCTAAGATGTGGAACAAGATAGGGATGCACACTGTCACCATTGTTATTCAACATTGTGCTGGAAGTTCTAGCTAGAGCAATCAAGCAAGAAAAAGAAATAAAAGGCAAACAAATTGGAGAGGAAGAAGCAAAACTTTCACTGTTTTCAGATGACATGATTCTATATGTAGAAAATGCAGAAAAATCTACAGCAAAGCTATTACAGCAAAGTGGCAGGCTACAAGATCAACACACAAAAATCGGTGGTGTTCTTATACACAAGTAATGTGCAAGAAGAGGAAGAAATAAAAAAAGTTCCATTTACAGTAACAACAAAAAGAATCAAGTATTTAGGAATAAACTTAATGAAGGCCACAAAAGACCTATACAAAGAAAATTATAAGAAACTGCTAAAAGAAATTGTTCAGGACCTAAAGAAATGGAAGAATATACTGTGTTCATGGATTGGAAGATTAAATATAATTAATATGTCAACTCTACCTAAACTGATTTATAGATTCAATGCAATACCAATTAAAATCCCAACAACTTACTTTGCAGAAATAGAAAAACCAATAACCAAATTTATTTGGAAGGGCAAGGTGCACCGAATAGCCAAAAATATCTTGAGAAAGAGGAACAAAGTGGGAGGTCTCACATTACCTGACTTTGAAGCATATTACAAAGCTACAGTTCTCAAAACAGCATGGTACTGGCATAAGGACAGAGATACCAACCAATGGAATTGAATTGAGTGTTCAGAAATAGACTCTCATATCTATGGACAATTGATCTTTGATAAAGCAGTCAAGCCAGATCAACTGGGACAGAGCAGCCTCTTCAATAAATGGTGTTTGGAGAACTAGATATCCATTTCCAAAAGAATGAAAGAGGACTCCTACCTCACACCTTATACAAAAATTTACTCTAATTGGATCAAAGACCTAAACATAAGTGCTAAGACCATAAGACTCAGAAGAAAATGTAGGGCACTATCTTAAAGATCTTGTGATAGGAGGTGGTTTCCTAGACCTTACACCCAAAGCACAAGCAACCAAAGAACAAATAGACAAATGGGATCTCCTTAAAATCAAACACTTCTGTACATCAAAGGACTTTGTTAGAAAAAGTAAAAAGGCAGCCTACAAAATGGGAGACAATATTTGGAAACCACATATCAGATAAGGGTTTAATATCCTGAATATATAAAGCAGTCCTACAACTCAACAACAGAAAGACAAACAACCCAATTAAAAAATGGGCAAAAGACATGGACAGACACTTTTCTGAAGAGGAAATACAAGTGGCTCAAAAACATATGAAAAAATGCTCAACTTCACTGGCTATTAGGGAAATGCAAATCAAAACTACAATGAGATATCATCTCACACCTACCAGAATAGCCATTATCCAAAAAACAGAAAATTACAAGTACTGGAGAGGATGTGGAAAAAGAGGCACATTGCCTCTTTTTTATTCATTGCTGGTGGGAATGCAGAATGGTGCAACCACTCTGAAAGACAGTGCGGAGTTTCCTCAGGAAGCTAAGTATAGATTTGCCATATGACCCAGCTATTCCATTGCTAGGTATATACTCAAAGGAACTGAAAGATAAGGCACAAAAGGATATTTGTAAACCAATGTTTATTGCAGCATTATTCATGATTGCCAAGAGATGGGAGCAGCCCAAATGTCCATCAATGGATGAGTGGATAAACAAACTGTGGTATATACACATGATGGAATATTATGCAGCTGTAAGACAGAGCAAAGATATGGAACATGTAATAACGTGGATGAACCTTGAGGACATTGTGTTGAGTGAGGTTAGCCAGAAACAAAAGGACGAGTATTGTATGGTCTCACTAATATGAAATAACACTAATGAGCAAACTTTGAGAGTTAAAAGGTGATAACACAGGCTACCAGGTGATAGAAAAAGGGTAGAGATCAGGCATTTGACGCTGAAGAACTACAGAAATGTTCAGCAGGATTGATTGTATACATCCAGAAATAGGATAATACTGTGTGAAGGTAGCACAATATTGTTAAGTACATGGAACAAAGATATCTGTGAGTAAAGCTGAAAGAGATGGGATAGAGGAATGTATGATACCAGAGGTAAAGATAGATGATGAAGACTGGGACTATATAGCTTGGCAAAAACTGGAATGGCCAATGACTGTTATTGCTAAATGTACAAATATAAAAATGTTCTCACATGTGGGAGAACAAATGAATGTCAACCATGCACAGTGTTGAAAAAGGGATGGTATTTGTGAAAAAAAAACATAATCAAAACAAACTGGAGTCTATGGTCAACAGTAACATTCCAATATGCTTCCATTAAATGTAACAAAGGCAATATACCAAAGTTAAATGTGTATGAGAGGGTGATATAAGGGAGGGATATGAGATTCTTGGTAGTGGTGTTCTTTTCTATTCTTACTGTTATATTGTATTGTATGACATTTTTATTTTTCTTTTTATTATCTTTTTTATTATTCACCAAAAAAAAAAAAAACTTTTTCATAATAATCAATATGTTCAAGTGCTGACTGTGGGTTAAATGTACAACTATGTGATGATGCCATGAACAACTGATTGTACACTGTGGATGGTTGTATGTTATGTGAATAGATCTCTATAAGATTGTAGGAAAAAATATAAATAGAGGTAAAAGTGCTGAAGAAAACATGGAGAGAGGGATGTACCTTTTTATTGTTGATGAGGCAGAATGGTATAGCCTTTCTGGAGGTCACTATGGTGGCTCCACAAGAAGCTAAGTATGTGGGGCCTTAAGGTCCTACACCCTCATTATGGGGTATACATTTGGAAGATCTGAGAGCAGAGACATTTGCACATTGGTGTTTATGGAGGCAGTATTCATGATTTGCAATGGATGGAGGTGGCCTAAGGGTACACTGACTGAGGAACAGAATGGTGAACTGTGGTGTATGCATTCAATGGAATATTCAACAAGAAGGGTTGAAGCTGTGAGACACATGATGAGGTGAATGGATCCTGCAGATAGCATGTTGAGTGAAGTACACCAGAAACCAAGGCAAACACTATAATGCCTCATCAATATGGACTAACTACAATGTGTAAACTCAGAATTGAATCTTACAGCACAGCCTAATGGGGAAATGATTAATATAATGGTTCCTGGTTTGTAAGCTCTTACAGCAGTCAAATCTATTCCTAAATTGTAATGGCTATCTCCAAACTCTGAGATGTTGCTCTCTTAGTGTATAACCCGATTGGTCTCTGGAACATTGGGTATCTGTGTTACACCTGAAACTCAGAGGTAGAGCTTGGCAGATATGAATATCAGTATTAACGCATACAACAACTGTTAAAAAAAAAAAAAAAAAAAAGCTGAAATAGAGCCCAGACTTCAATTAGAGATATGAATAAAGCAGATCTGGTTAAGACTGGAGCAAATCAGGACAAAGAATAAAGGTTGAAACTGACTGTATGTTAAAACTTCAACTTCCATGTGAGACCAAGGGAAGAGATGTTTATTTGGTGTAGGATCTATATTTTCTAAACAATATAACTTCTATAGTCAGTTTGTTCAAACACTAAAATTACATGGAACTTTGAATAGGAAGTGAGCTATGGTAGGTCTGTATAGATTAGAATGAAATAGCAACACATCCTAAAGTAATTTGGGTGGAGAATAAAAATATATATTCAGGACCCCCCGGTTTGACTTCCTCACTTGGATTGTTGCTGATGTTCTCACAAACATTGGGGACTGACGGCTTGATGTGCTGAGCCCTCTGTCTTGGATCTGGACCCTATGAAGCTTGTTGCTGCAAGGAGAGGCTAAATCTGCTTATAATTGTGCCTAAGAGTCTCCTCCTGAGTGTCTCTTTGTTGCTCAGATGTGACCCTCTCTCTCTAACTAAGCCACCTTGGCGGGTGATCTCACTGCCCTCTCCCCTACATGGGACCTGACTCCCAGGGGTGTAAATCTCCCTGGCAATGCAGGATATGACTCCCTGGGATGAATCTGGACCCAGCATCTTGGGATTGAGTACATCTTCTTGACCAAAAAGAGGATGGGAAATGAAACGAAATAAAGCTTCAGTGGCTGAGAGATTTCAAATGGAGTCAATAGGTCACTCTGCTGGACATTCTTACACACTATATAGATAACACTTTTTAGGTTTTAATGTATTTGAAAAGCTAGAAGTAAATACCTGAAACTACCAAACTCCAATCCAGCAGCCTTGTCTCCTGAAGACAATTGTATAACAATGTAGGTTACAAGGGGTGACAGTGTGATTATGAAAACCTTGTGGATCACACTCCCTTTATCTAGTGTATGGATGGATGAGTAGAAAAATGGGGACAAAACCTAAATGAAAAATAGGGTGGGATGGGGGGTGATTTGGGTGTTCTTTTTTTATTTTTATTTTTCATTCTTGTTATGATTCTTTCTGGTGTAAGGAAAACGTTCAAAAATAGATTGGAGTGATGAATGCACAACTATAAGATGGTACTCTAAACAGTTGATTATATACCACAGATGACTGTATGGTATGTGAATACATCTCAGTAAAACTGAATTAAAAAAAAAAAAAAAAAAAAGAGGAGAACTGATTATTTCAGCAATCAGAAGGAAGAGTTAAGAATTTCTGGGGAATTCATGGAAAACCTTCACTGGAGTTTCCAGCTTGCAGCCTGCACTACAGAATTCAAACTTGCCAATCTCCGTGGTTGTGTGAGCCAAATCCTATAACAAATCTCATAATATTTACATTATATATACATATATATATATCCTGTTGGTCCTGTTTCCCTGAAGAATCCTGACTAATACATAATATAAAAGCAACATGATAAATGCTACAAGATATAAAATGCTACAGTGTTGTCAAGGAAAGACATCAAATCTAAAGGAACAAAGTGGAAGTTTTGAAGGAGAGTCAAGTGTTAGACCTGGGTACTAAAAGGAGGTAGGGTTGTTAGAGCTAGACAGGAGGTGAGAAGTGCAGGCCACACAAAGGAACAGAATGAAGGGGAGAATGAAGACAGAAGAGCACAAAGCATGATGATAACTAACAGTGAACTAATTTGGCTGGAATGCAAGGCACGCATGAAAGATGGTGGACTCAAAAGGAAGAGTTGAACTGGAGCACTGAAGTCTACAAATGCCATGTTAACTTGTTGGCTTTTGTTTAATCAACAATAAGAAACATCAGATAAACCTCACTTTATTGTGCCCAAACTTACCATTTATATCTTGATCACAGTACTTTCCACTTTTGATGTTAGTTATCTGGCCATATATCTGTTGTTTTCAACAAACTGAAAGTTCTTCAAAAGTACTATATAACATCTGTAGCCCTAGAGCCTTGAATGTTTTCAAAAACATAATAAATGCAAGAATAAATTCAAGGCTGGATATTTTGAAGACTTATCAAACAGCAACATATTGAATGCATTTGAGGGGATAGTGACTGGAGGAAGAAACACCACTTAGAAGTATATATCGTGAGTCCTGGGGAAATTGAGGTTTCAACCTAATTTAGAAGTATTATTATGTCATATTTAATATGACATAAAGCAAGATGCTAACAAATAGAGTGCTTAAAATATTTGGTATCATCAAGACTCTTAAAGCATGCAATTCATCTTAAAATATCATAACAGGATAACTAATTGAAATATAAATACATACATGTATTTTATTTTACTACTAAATAAAGATACTAAAGAATGAGAGGCATTTTGCCTCTCCATATCTGAACTAAGTAGTCAGACATTATTGTTCTGAGATTAAGGCCCTTGGTTAAGCAAAGTGATATAGATTCTTCACATTTCAGAGGTTTTGCTAAAGAGAACCCTATAGTATATATTTTTTTCTGTTATTTCTTTCTAAGGAGAGGGAGGGATAAAGTTTGTATCCTTAGGTCCACCCACACCTGACTACAATAGAACCTATGGATTTCCCATTTCTTTAAGCCAATAAACTCTCTTTTTGTGCTTAAATGAATTTTAGTTTTGTTCTTGTACCTTGAATGAGTCTTGACTAATACAAGTCACCAGCAGGATTATTTGGAAGGTGGAGATCCATTAAAAAGAGACAGAGAAGCTGTTGCTGGCAGCCCCGAGCAAGAAATCTTGTGAGTATTCCCAAGTATGGGGAGATGCCAGGGATTTGAAAGTTTATCAGTGACAAACAATGGTGTTCCATTGTCTGCAACTCTCCAGACAAGAATGGCTGCTAGATGTGCCTACTGATCCAGAAATTAGACTGGTGGTCAGAAAATCTTAGCGAAAGTCCCATGTCCTCAACTTGGCTGAGAAACAGAGTAATTTCTCCCCACTCCACACACACATTTCCCCCTTCCTCACCTCCCACCACCACCACCCCATGCCACCCCTGCCTCCCCTGATGTATTGAAAACCAAAGAGTCCTAATTTGGGGGACTTACAGACTTCACAGAATTTTCTCTCTCTCCATAATGATTGGGCAATTCATATACTGATGACTTCAAAACTTAAACTAAGAAATTGTTTTATTTCTTTATCCACTGGGGTATTATAGAGTAAATTCATACCTAATTCATATTTTTAAATACCAATGACTAGTTGAGACTCCATTGTAAAAAAGAAATCAAATACATCTTTATTCCTAACATCTTCATTTAATTCTACAAAACTGATTTTCGTAACAACAAGCATTCTAACTTGAAATTTCTCAACTAAATTCCTCATCAGTCTGAATTTCACTTAAAATTATACTGACAATATTTACATAATTCTGTGGTTCAAAACAAAAGGCAAATAATCCAGATTTCAAAATTAGATATGTATTTACATAAGAAGAAGAAGCTTTCAAACAACTAAAAGTGGTCACCTCTGAGGAAACTTTTTTCCAGTTGCTTGTGTTTTTTTAACTCAAATTCTTTTTGTTCTAGTTTGCTAATGCTGCTGAAATGCAAAACACCAGAAACAGATTGGCTTTTATAAAAGGGGGTTTATTTGGTTACACAGTTAGTCTTAAAGCCATAAAGTGTCCATCATCAAAGGGTACCTTCACTGGAGAAAGGCCGTTGGTGTCTGGAAAACCTCTGTCAGCTGGGAAGGCACATGGCTGGCATCTTTGCTCTGAGGTTGTGTTTCAAAATGGCATTCTCCAAATGTCTGCATCAGCTTCCAACAGCCACCTTCAAAATGTCTGTCTCACCTACAGCTCACTATGAGCTCCTTCTGTCTGCTTATATAGTTCTCCAGTAAACTAAACAAGGCCCATGCTGAATGGACAGGGCCACACCTCCATGGAAATTATCCAGAGTTATCACCTACAGTTGGGTGGGTAGCGTCTCCATAGACACTGAACCAATAGGTTCCAACCCAATCCACATTAATATGTCTGCCTCCACAAGAATGCATTAAAGAATATGGCTTTCTCTGGGGGACATAATATATACAAACCGGCACACTTGTTTTCTAAAATCATCAAATTACTTAATTTTAGAGGATTCCTTTAGTGGTGTTTTTGGCAATAAAAAAATCAGAAAAGTATGTGAAATTGTATAGAGCCCATTATTAGGGAGAGTAAACTAGTTCCAAATAATGAATAATTCACATTATTAAACCTCATTTTGAATCCAAAGTGAAAAGAAGAGCTTTGGAAAAGCAGATCTTTAAGATTATGCTTTCAGTGAGATAAACAAACTAATAGGAAGTGTATTTTGCTGGGTAAAGGCAGGCTTACAAAAACTACATCTTTTTCAAACAATGTAGATCACCATAACATGCAAATAAAATATTGTTTTAATTCCTAGTTTTGAACACAAGGCCACTGACTTTGTAGACACTTCCTCCAGTTAGCATAAAATGTGAACCACCAAGGAGATACCCTTTATGGAAAATGTCTCTGTTACAGTACTGTGCATATACAATTATGACATTTTATTTATATACACACTATTATCAGCAAATGCAGAGAAGCAGAACACTGCTTACTTTTCTTTGTGGCTCCAGTGAGCTTGAATCATTAGGGATCTTTGGTTGTGTTTCTATCTCTGTCTCTTTCTCTATCACTCTCTCTTTCTGGATCCTTTATATAAAGCACATACCTGTTTTATGATATTTTTTCTGCACTTAAACAACAAGGTAGAAGACGGTTATGCCACAATTCCTAATTTGTACAGCTTCTCCCAAATTGCAGTTGGAATAGTTTGGGTCCAATTTTAGATTGCTGGGAAAAGGGCATGATTTTGCCCAGGAGAGGCAAACACCTGGTGCAATCTTCTACTAACAGGTGATAATAGTATAATACAAACGTGTATAATATAATATAAATATGGATATCAAGGGACACCTGAAAGAACCCTGTGAACAAGCATGGAGAAGAGTGGAGTGCATTCTCAGGGAAAGTACCTTCAAAAGGTATTTACAAAGGCAATATGGGAGGTTTTTAATGATTGCTCTCTTTTCAAAAGCCTCTGAAGGATGGCTTTAGCATTTAATCAATATGGCATAATTACACCCTCTTTTTTGTACTGTAGATCTTGTATAATATAGGTTTTGTGACCTCAAAATTTCAGTAGCAGGAAACTACCCTCTTGGCCTACCTCCATGTACCATGGCTAATACTTTCGTAGTATTAATGTATACGGAGTGGGTGGCAGAGTAGCACAGAGAATACTTCATCTTGACTAAGTCCATAGAATACAATAATAATGGGGTGACCAGGGATTTTTACCTTGCTTTTAAAAGATAAAGCACAAATCAAGTCATCTTAGGAAGGATTAATGCACTTGCTTTACTTTGGAATCAGTTTACATAAAATTGATTGAATGGACAGAATTTTTTTTTTTCCATTTAGATGCCAGGTTTATTTAAATAAGATTTGTGATATCTTTCCATAAGTGTATTTTTCTTTTGGCTCTATTGAAAAAGGGAACATGAAATCATGGCAAGTATGGGTTCTGTGAAACATAAAAAGGTCAGGACTGAGAGATTTCTAATGTAACTCACTCCCCTCAGAAGGTCACTTGAGGACTTGTTACGGCAGTGAAGAACATGATGGGCCATGGAGCCAGGTAGACCTGCTGTTTTCAAACCCCAACTTCTGGCTTCATTGTATCTTTTTGTTGCTGTTGTTAATTTTTTATTTTAAAAAGTTGTATGTTTACAGTAAAATCATGTGGAAAATATAGAGTTGTCATATATCCCAACCCACATGCAGTTTTCCCTGTTAACAGTTTGCATTAGTGTGGTACATCTGTTACAGTTGATGAGACAATATCATTATAATTTTACTATTAATTATAGTCCATTAAGTTAGGGTCCACCCTTTACGTTGTAGAGTCCTGAGGTTTTGAAAAATGTTAATTCTAGTAACATATAAACAACCTAAAGTTTCCCCTTTTAATCATATTTAAAAATATAATTCTGTGCTAATACATTCACAATGCTAACTTCAGCATCATACATTACCAAAACTTTCCATCACCCCAAATTAAACCCACTACCAATTAAGCATTAATTCCTCATTCCATACTTCCATCCCAATCCCTAATAACCTGTATTTAAATTTCTATCTCTATAAATATGCTTATTCTAATTATTTCAAATCAGTGAGATCATACAATATTTGTTCATTTGTATCTGATTTATTTCACACAAAATGATGTCTTTGGTGCCTCTCACCTCCCTCTTCTTTTGCGAGAGTATCTGCATGCTCCACTTGCATGCAAACTAAATAAACTTTCTGCCTGCTGATTCAATCTGTGCTGTGCTCTTGAATTATTTCTCACAGCATGGCCAAGAACCTAGGAGTTAAATGCCTATGACATCTTTTGGTGAGACAGCCAGGAGACACTTCTCTCCAACAGTCTGGACTGATGAGTCATGGCTATTGATGAGGAACCTTGGCTGTGTACTTTCAGTTTTCTTGTTGCTTGGCTTCTGTGTCTCTAGGAATCTGAGGACTCTGACCCAGCTCCCCCAGAACATAATGTCAATCTACTCTGAGTTCTCTGGCTCCATTCTCAGAGGTGGCAGGAGCCCACCTCCATGCCATGCAGATCCAAGGAGACTCAGAGCAGTAGGTGATACTGCCCTTGAGACCTGAATGGAAGCTTTTCCCCATGTTATTCAGGAATCCAATGGAAGCCAAGTTGAGTTCCCCCATTTTTTTCTCTTTGTCTCTGACTCTCTCTCTTTCTCTCCTCAGTTCTCAAAGACTTCTCCACACTCTCTCCTTTCCTACCCTTTGAGGACTACCTCTTGCTCCTTGCTTGCCTAATTGCATTTCCTTCCCTTTCAGACACTTCTTCCTACTGTATCTGTTCTTTTTTTCACGTCTTCAACAGAGATCCTCTTCCCTCTAGTAAAGTCTCCTTCTTTCTCCTCTGTCTGGTTTTTGATGTCTTCTGAAACATTCCATCTTCTGTAACACAGGATTCTGGGCTAAGGATTCTTGTACCAAACAAGGTGTTGTCTTTACCATTCTAGGGAGTCACCTCTAGTCTACACCCATGGGAATTAGGTATTTTCCATTGGGAGTGTATACCCTCCAGGCCTTGATCCTTAGTCTCTATTGAGACACATTGTGGCTGGATATAAAGCTTTCATTCTACAGCATTCTTACTTTTTAACTATCAGGAAACAGGAAACTAGAGGATGAAGGCATTCCCAGAGCATCGTCCCAGATTTCTCTCCAGTGGGGGTGGGCCCCCACCTCGGGAGCATAAGTTAGACATCTCCCAGGGAGGAATCCCAGGGACACCTGGTGACTTTACTCATCATGTTCCCAAAGCATTGGGTCAGCATAGAGAAGGACTCCTTGAGAACATTTTCTTGGACTTCTTCTGGGCAAGGCTTGGGAAAGCCCTGGAAGTGTAGGTCCAGCCATCTCTCAGGAAAGGTGTCCCAGGAACACCTGGAAACTCTACTCCCCATGTTCCCAAGACATTGTGCCAGTGGAGATGGAAAAGCCCAGCTCTGATGCAAGTTGGGATGCCAAGCACTGGCACTAGTGAGGCTCCACTATTTCCTTTTACAGAGAAAATGGGAAATGCCAACAGTCAATATAAGCTAAAAGATGGGGAAACACAGCCCTCCAATAGGACTCTCAATTACAATACCATCCTCCAGTCTGTAAAAGATTTGGAAAGTAGTCAGAAATTCCCTGTGCCCAGATGTTTATGGCTCTCTATCAAGACAAGGACCTGAGAGGGACTTTTTGCCTGTGTTATGCCCATTAGAGGAGAAAATCTTCTTGATGATTCCCTTTTAAGCCAATATGGATCATATACTCACATGTTTGCTGGAAGGTATGAGAAAATGTACCACTAAGCCAGTTAATTACAATAAGGTAAGAGAGAGCACTCAGGAGAAAAAGGAAAGCCTGATTCTGTTCCAGGGGAAGTTGGTAGAAATCCTAAGAAAGTATACTAATGTAAACCTGGATTCCTGGGAAGGTCAAATTCTGTTGGGCATCCATTTCAACAGCCAGTCTGCCCCTGATATTCAGCAAAAACTGCAAAAGCTTTCCATTGGCACACAAACTCCCAATAATAACCTGTTAGAAACTGTCTTTTCTGTCTTTAACAATCAGGACAAAGCCGAGGAGGAAGAGAAGACAAAGGGAGGTAAGCAGAAGGCCAGAGAACAGGTTCAGCTTATTGCCATCACTGTTAAAAGTGCCCTGTCCCCTTGAGGGCATGTGAATCATGGTTCCAAGCCTCAAGGGCTTTGTTTCAACTGTGGTCAGAGGACCACTGGCAAAGAGAGTGCCAGAAACTTTGAGAAAACCCTCAACCTTGGGACCTGCAGGGGCCTTTGCCAAAGTGCCACAACATGGGCATTGGGCCAGGGACCGTACTGTCTTCCAAAAGGGGGAAAGGATGGCACCTCGAGTCTGCTTTTGGCAAGCGAAGATGACTAAGGGTGCCCAAGGCTGTATATGGCTCCACTGACTTCAAATCTAACCATTAACCTAGAGAAAACTCGGGTGACATTCCAAGTGACAGGTAAGATTATTGGCTTCTTCACTGATGCCGGAGATTTTTACTTTGTCCTGAACTGCCACTCTGGACCTAACGTCACTTGGACTTGTCTAGTTATGGGAGTTGACAGTAAAGCCAAAACTAGGACCTTCACTACCCCTCTCTGTTTTAGGCTTGAGGACATTCTGGTGTCCCATCAACTTCTCATTGTCCCTGAATGCCTCACCCTCTTCTAGGGAGGGATCTTCACCTCCTGGGGGCCACCTTGAGACTAGTAGACCTGCTAGTGTTTACCACCTTTTTTGTCCCAGGGCCCCTACTAGATCAAGGCCTCTCAGCAGCCCAGAGGAGATCCTTAAAGCTTTTCCCCATTGAAAGCAATATCCCCTTAAATGGTAAGCAGTAAAATTATGGTAAGCAGTCAATTATTGAAAAATTCCTTAAAAACCAACTCCTAATCCTGTGACAGTCACCTTGCAACTCTCCCATCCTCCCTATGAAAAAACTCAGTGGCATCTACTGGCTAGTACAAATCCTAAGGGCCATCAATTTCACAATTCCTATCTACTCAATTGTGCCTGATCCCTATATCCTGCTAAACCAAGTGCCAAAAAGTGCCTCCTAGTTCTCAGTCTTGGATCTTCAGTATACTTTTTTGTATTCCTCTTCATCCTGACTCTCAATGCCTATTTTCTTTTGAATGGCAAGGACCTAACAATAGGATTTCCACCCAGCTCACTTAGACAGTGCTGCCCCAAGGATTTTGAGATTGTCCCCAAATCTGTAAGAATAACTTAGCAACAGAAGTTACTGACCTCCAATGGCTTCAGAGCACAGTCTTGCAGTATGTTAATTTTATGAACTAAGATAATCCTAGTATGAAAGTAAATTTTGTTTGTTGTAGTCATTGCTGACTACATGACCTAAATAGATATGGAAAGTTTTAGAAAGTTTGTGAAAGTGAATTTAGTTGTAGTCATTGCTGACGACAAGCCCTGAATTGATATGGAAAGTAATAGAGTTTGTGAAAGTAAATTTTATTTACTGTAATCAATGCTGATAAAATTTGATAAGCTTGTCTAAGGTAGTATAGTTTTGTTCTAAAATAAAGGGGCTAGTTTTAATAAGTCCTGAATGGATATGTTTTCTCTCTGTTAAAATAATGTAGATGGTTGGTCTGCTCATAATGAAAGGTTATAAGAAGTTTTTCTTAACCATCTGAGTACTCTGTCTAGAAGACAATAATATCCTTGTTAATGTTTATGTTGGCCTTATCCTCCTTCATTTCAAAACAAAAGTCTTCTCACTCTTAAAGGAAAACTGTTACAAAAGATTTATTCTTTCACTTTGTAAAAGTGTGGCACTAAAATAGTTTAACATTACATAGGAAGCGTTTAGGAAGTATTACCATAATTAAAAGAGATTTCCTATCTTTATGTTAAGCTAAATTTAGAGATTGTATAAAATTCCTACAAACTTGACAATATTCTCACTGTCCATCTTATATCCTGATACTAATCTGTAGGATGTTAGACAACAGCATGACATTATTACTTAGTTGATGACCCCAATAAAAGGCAACTATCAAATGTTTTATTCTGAAGGTAGCTTCCTTTAAAAATGCTTATAAAAAAATTAAAGCTTAAATTGTAAGTTCTTATAGCAGTCACATTTACTACTGAACTTTACCTGTTATTTCTAAATTCTGAGATGCCTTGCTCTTTGTATAAACTAGTAGTTCCCTGGAACTTTAAGTATCTGTGTGACATGTGAGACTCAGAATTAAAGTTTTCCAGCTCTGAAAGTCAGCATTACTCCATACAGAACCCATTAAAGAAGCTGAAAAGTAAATCAGAATGCAAAATAAGAGATGATATTGGAATGTTTATTTTGTCCAAAATTTAAATTTTCTGTAGCACACTATCAAATTTAACCTATCTAGCCAGTTTACTTAAACAACCTAATTCAGCTTTAATTGACATGGAAGCTAGAATAAAGAATAAAATCCTGATATTTTGTATGTGTTAATGCAATACCATGATGTATTCCAGAGTATTTTAGACAGAAAATGAAAAAGTACTTGCAAAATCCCATGAGAGACTAGAGAAAAATTTAAAACTATTAAACTTCCCCACCTGGGGAAGTCCTGCTATTCTCTTAAGCAATAGGGGCTCCCAATTTAATAAGCCAAGTCCTCTATCTTGCCATTATAAAACTTGTTTCTGTAATAGCAAAGTTAAGCCAACTTATAATTAATGCCTAAAAGTCACCCCCAGAGAACCTCTTTTGTTGCTCAGATATGCTCTCTCTCTAAGCCAAACTCCGCAATAAACTCGCTGCCTTCCCCCCTACATGGGACATGACTTCCATGGGTATGTCTCCCTAGTAATGTGAGAAATGACTCCCAAGGATGAGCCTGGTCCTTGCATCATAGGATTAGTTGACCAAACAAGGGTCTTACCCATCTTGCTCCTGCTTCTGTTCAGACCATATATAGACTAAAATTTATCACCCAGTTTTGTTCTTCCAGATTAGAAGTCTTTCACAACAAACTCCTCCTCACCAGAGGCTATGCTTCCATTCACCATGCTCAACCAGCCAACCTCAATAGCATAGCCAGAGACTTCCATGTTCCCACAAATGTGGCCTGCGACCCACTGACAGCTTGAAGCAGCTACAGAAGACTGAACATCAGCCCAAATTCCCTTAAGATTAAAGGGACCTAGAATTCTCAGAGGGGGAAGTTGAGGCAGGTTTAAAATTAGGTTGGTGCCTCCTGATGAGCAAAGGGCAAATTTCAAGCAGTCAGGCCACAAGAGAAGAATATTTCTGGAGAAGAACAGCAGTAAACAGCACCTGGGGCCAACTAACTCTGCCTGAATGAGTCATCTATGATCAAGCATCAACAAAGGAGGAAGTAGGGGAGGGTAGTAAAATAGTTAATAGAAATTACAAAGGAACAAGAATCTATAAAAGCAAACCCTTCTCACAGTGTCACACACCTCTTCTGTTGTGAGCGTGTCCACATGCTCCTCTTGCGTGCATACTAAATAAACTTTCTGCCTGCTTACTTTAAAAAAATGTTGTCTTCAAAGTTCATCCATGTTGTCACATGGGTCAGAACTTCATTGCTTTTTACAGTTGAATAATATCCCATTTATGTTTATACCATATTTTGTTTATTACTTCATCTCTTGATGGACCTTTGGGTTGCTTCTATATTTTGGCAATTGTGAACAATGTTGCTATGAACATTGGTGTGCAAATATATGTTTGAATCCTGCTTTCAATTTTTTGGGTATGTATCTAGAAGTGGGATTGTCAAGTCATATGGGTATTCTATAAATAACTTTCTGAGGAACCACCAAACAGTTTTCCACAATGGCTGAACAAAAATTCCCATAAAAAATGAATGAGTGTTCCTGTTTCTCCACATCCTCTCCACACCTGCTATTTTCCAATTTTTGAATAGTAGCAATTCTAGTAGTTCTGAAATGGCATCTCTTTGTGGTTTTCATTTGCATTTCCCTAAAGGCTTATGATGTTGAGCACCTTTTAATGTGCTTTTGGGCTATTTGTATATCTTTTTTGGAGAAAGGTCTATTCAGCCTTTTGCTTATTTTTTTTAATTGTTTGTCTATTTGTTGTTGAGTTGCAAGATTTCCTTATATATTCTAGATATTAAACCCTTATCAGATATCTGGTTTCCAAATATTATCACTGATTCTGTAGGTTGCCTTCTTACATTCATGATGAAGTCCTTTGATGCACGAAAGTTTTTAATTTTGATTAATCTCATTTATCTATTTTACTTTTGTTGCTCATGCTTTTGTTGTAAAGTCTAAGAAACTATTGCCTGACACAGTCCTAAAGATGCTTTCCTATATTTTCTTATCAGGAGTTTTATAATTTTGGTTGTTATACTTAGCTATTTGATCCATTTTGAGTGAATTTTTGCATATGGTGTGAGGTAGGGGTCCACCTTCATTCTTTGGCATAGGTATATCCAGTTTTCCTAGCTCCATTTGCTGAAGAGACCACAATTCTTTACCCAGGGAGTGGACTTAGGTAGTTTGTGTGTTTCTAGGAATTCATCCATTTCTTCTAGGCTATCTAATTTGTTGGTGTACTGTTGTTGATAGTATCTTCTTATAGCCCTTTTTACTCCATTAGGATCAGTAGTAATGTCCTTCTTTTGATTTCTGATTTTAGTCATTTGTGTCCTCTCTTTTTTTTTCTTCATTAGTCTAGCTAAAGTTTTGTCAATTTTATTGATATTTTCAAAGAACCGACTTTTGGTTTTGTTGCTTCTCTCTACTTATTTTTTAATTCTCTTTTCATTTATCTCTGCTCTAATCTTTGTTACTTCCTTCCTTCTTCTCACTTTTGGTTTACATTGCTCTTCTTTTTCTAGTTCTTCCAACTTTGAGGTTAGGCCTCTGATTTGAATTTTTTCTTCTTTTTTTAATGTAAGCATTTAGAGCTATAAATTTCCCTCTCAGCACTGCATTTGCTGCAACCCATAAGTTTTGGTAGGCTGTGTTTTCATTTTCATTTGCCTCAAAGTATTTCCTAATTTCCCTTGTGATTTCTTCTTTGACCCATTATTTGGTTAAGAGTGTGGTGTTTAATTTCCACATATATGTGAATTTTCCAGTTCTACATCTGTTATTGTTTTCTAGCTTCATTCAAGTGTGGTTAGAAAAGATGCAATGTATGATGTCAATATTTTGAATTTATTTTAACTTTGAATTTATCATGACCTAGCATATGGTCTCTGCTGGAGAATGGCTGATGTGCTCTAGAGAATCATGTGTATTCTGCTGCTTCTTTGGTGAAGCATTCTATATATGTCTGTTAGGTATAGTTGTTTATAGTATAGTATAGTATAGTGTAGTTCAAGTCTTCTACTTCCTTATTGATCTTCTGTCTAAACTTTCTATTTATAATTGAAATAGATGTAATTAAGTCTCCTACTATTCATGTATAAACTACTATTTCTTCCCTCAAATCTGTCAATACTTGCTTCATATATTAATGGGCTCCTCCTTTAGGTGCATATATATTTATAACTTTATGTATTCTTATTGAATTGACCTCTTTATCAGTATATAGTGACTTTCTTTGTCCCTTTTAACAGTTTTTACTTAGTCTATTTTATCTGATATTAGTATATTTAACCCAGGTTTCTTTTGATTACTATTTGCATAGTATATATATTTTTATACTTTTTATCTCCTTTTACTTTCAACTTACATCTTTGAATTTAAGATGAGTCTCTCATAAACAACATACAGCAGGTTCTTTTTTTTTTTTTTTAATCCATTCTGCTAATCTCTGTCTTTTCACTGGAGAGTTTAATCCATTTACATTTATGGTAGCTACTGACATGTGGGATTTTCTTCTACCATTTTGCTATTTAGTCTTTGTAAGTCATAATTTTTTTTATCCTTCAATTCTTATGACAATGTCTACTTTCATATTACTTGATTTCTTGCAGTGTACCATCTTGAATTCATTTTCATTTCCTTCTGTATATATCTTTCAGATATTTTCTCTGTGGTTACCATAGTACTTAAATATGAACATCCTAAATATATAATAACCAGGTTTAATTTGATACTAACTTAATTTCAATAGCATACACAAACCCTGATAGACCATATGAGACCCTTGGAATTATTCCTAAAAAAGAACTAGAAGTATCTGATCTCACATCCTTCAGATTTTATTACTTCACTATTTTCTTCTTCTTATGCTCCTTTAATGATTCTTCCTTCTGTAAGTGATCTCTAAATGTTTTTTTCCTCCAATTTCATTCCTCTGTCTTCTCTTTATGTACACTCTGCCTAAGTGATCTCATTCACTCATATGGATTTAAATATAGTTCATATACTATTTCCTGATCTTTCTATGTACTCAGATTCTCCTGTGAGATCCAGATCTATGCATTCAACTATTTTATATACGTTTATTGATGTCTAAAAGCCTTACCAAAATTAATGCACCCAAAACTGAACTTTTAATGCCCTTACCAGAGAAAGTTTCTTTACCCATTACCACTATAGTGTCTTTAGTTCTTTTAACAAGACAAGTTTGTTCATATCTTTATATCCTTTTACATGTCTAGGATGCTCTGCCAGCACTTTATGGTTCTTTCATAAAATTGGCATTTAGTTTCAATGTCACATCTTCAAAGAGGCTTTTCCTGATTATCAAATACAATAAAATTTCCAACCACCTGCCTTGATATTCTCTATCTCAGAATTCTTATTGTTTGTTTCACAGAATTTGTTACAAGTTTTCAATATCTCATTCATTGGGTGCCTGTTGGGGACGATTAAGGTAGCATGTATAAAATCCACCCTCAGAGATGCCGGAGATATGCAACATGACCACTAGGGCTGATGCAATAGCGGCTTAAGTTGCCCTCAGCCTTCTACGGAAGTGATAGCCGTTCGCGCCTAAGATTCGCGCCTAGAGTGCTAGCTTTACTACCTGCCTTCTACCCCAGCAACAGTAGCCACCAATCCTGTGCTAGCCTTACATCTGCCATCTGCCCTAGCAACAGCAGCAGCCAATCCTAAACCGCCACCCGCCTTTGCAGCCACCAATCCTAGGCCGCCACCTGTTCGTACTAGCCACTCCCTCTACCTTAGAGTATATATACCCTGCCTCTTCAATAAAGTTTTGCAGCTTGATCAGAAACCTGTCTTGCTGTCGTTCTTCGTGTCTCTTGTCCCATACCATTCTTCCCTCGCAGGAGCTGGAGCCTCGGTTGATCATCCCGCGGGCCGGGACAACTGGCGCCCAACATGGGGCTCAAGCTTTGCGAGGGACAGAACGCCGCACTCAAGGAGAGAGCTCTCACACTCACCGCACCCGGAATCACCGCGGGGAAGCGCGCTCACGAGACAGATCCGTTCACCAGTCGATCAGTGCCGGCGAAAGGAAAGAAGAAGAAGAAAAGAAAGCAACAAAAGGTAAGCCCCCACCCTCATCATGGGACAATGAATTTCCCAACACGAATTATATGTTAGTCAAGTTAAGCAATCACTCAAGGCACAAGGAACACGAGTAAAGAAAAAAGATCTCACGCGCTTTTTTAATTTCCTGTTAAAAACCTGCCCTTGGTTCCCTCAAGAAGGCACTATAGACCACCAGTGCTGGCTAAGAGTTGGAGATTGTTTAAAAGATTATTTTTGAACCTTTGGTCCTGAAAAGGTCCCGGTTACTGCCTTTTCTTATTGGAACCTAATTAATGAAATTCTAAAAGTCCACTCTTCAGCTCCACACGTTCAAATCCTCTGTAAATTAGGAGAGGAAGCTTTGAGAGAGCACTCTCGCCCTGCTTCAGCGTGCGGCTCAGTAATTATTAACATGCCTGAATATCCCTTAAACGAAAATTCTAACAGGGATAAGCCAAATACCCCAACCAGTCAAGTCAGTTTGTCGCCCGATCAGCACGAAATCGACCCAAAGGCTAAAATTTCTCCCTCTTTGGAGGAACCAGAGGTTAAAATTTCTCCCTCTTTAGAAAATAACTCCCTTCCTCCATTTCGGCCACCCCCTTACGCACCCGATTTTCTCAAACCATATTCTCATTCTTATCCAGTCACGCCCTTATCCCAGTTTCGCGCTTTAGAGGAAGCCACAGAAAATCTCCGGCTACATGCCGATAATTTTAGGGAAACTTTTAAACAGGAGCAGCAGCATGCCGCCGATCTGCTCGCCGACCTCCGGTCGGCAACTCAAAGCATTGCAGCCCTTTCGCTTCCAGAAAACACCCGCTCATCGCGCCTCCATTGTACTCGCTGCGCCTATGCGTTTCCGGTTACGCGTAGTCAGACTCAAAATTCTCAAAATGGCGCCGCCGGCTCCCAAAATGGTGTCACCGGCTCCAAAAATGGCAATTCTAGTAGCGATAGCGAGGAGAATAATAAATCAGATTCCCCCGACTCTAGCGAAGGAGAGCAGGAGGAAGCTAGTTCCACCTCAACAGCTAAATATAAAAAACTTAGTCTAAAATATCTAGAGAAATTAAAAAAGGCAGTGAGTGATTATGGCGCTACCACCCCCTTCACGCTCGCCCTGCTGGAAAGCCTTAGTGAAAAGGAACTTATTCCTAACGATTGGTTCCAGCTAGCCAGAGCTGCCTTGTCTGGCGGTGATTTCCTGTTATGGAAATCCGATTATGAGGAGGATTGGAATCCGTTAGAAAGATTCCTGCTTGCTATAGCATATTTGTGCATCGTAGGGTGTATTACTTTGCTAGCTTGTCTCCCTTAACAAGAAGAGCCAATAGCCTCTATTAGTATGGCTTTGTTAAGCCTACTGCTATTTAAAGTTGCCACCTTACATTTTCTCTTGCAAAGTATGCTTAGTGAGCCAAGTATCGCTATCTTTGATCCCAATCCCCACCAGCCTTGGAAATGGACCCTAGCACGATGGGAAGATTCCAAAATTGTGCAAACCCAAATTACAGCAGGACGCCCCTCCTTCCTTGTTTATGCCAGTGATCTAATTAAATGTTCAGATGGCACACCATGCCTTAACAAAGCCCAATATTACATGTGCCCGGCCTCCAACCCCAGAAAACAATATTGCAATACTCCCAACCAGTACTATTGTGCATACTGGGGGTGTGAAACATTAGCTACCAATTGGAAACCTTCCGCTCCTGATCACTACCTAACTTTAAAATGGTCCCCCCTTGGCTGCACACTCGGTAAACGCACCACCTTATCTACATTTGGTGACTCAAACTGTGAAAAACTAAATCTCACCGTACAACTCCCCACTGATAACTCTTGGTTAAACGGTCGGACATGGGGCTTTAGAATCTACTTATTTTCATCAACCGACCCAGGAACTCTTATCGTAATAAAAAAGGAAGCAGTACAGCAAAAACCTTCTGCCATTGGACCAAATATAGTGCTCGCGCCTCCAGCTACCTCTCCTGTCCCGAGCATGCTCAGTACAAATCTTTCCAAAATTCACCCCACTACCCCCCCTTTTACTAACATTCCAATATCGTCGTCCTCAAGCCCGTTCATATCATTTGATAGCCCGCTTTGGCCACTACTCCAAGCCACCTTTCTCTCTCTAAACTCCTCCCAGCCTAATTTTACTCGTAGTTGTTGGCTGTGTTTCTCTGCGAAGCCTCCTTATTATGATGCTATAGCTCTTAATGTTACATTTAATACTTCTAATGAAGACAATCCTTCCCAATGCCCTTGGAATGCAAGAAAAATCGGTCTCACTATGCAATCCGTTCTTCACTCTGGGCATTGTATTGGTAATATTTCTGCCTCCTTAAAAACAGTCTGTGCACAGTCGTCCTCTCCATCGCCTGGTAAATTCTATATCCCCCCAACAGGGGCAAAATGGCTGTGCTCTTCTACGGGGCTTACTCCTTGCGTATCAGCAAAAGCCCTAACTGAAACAGGGGAAATGTGCCTCTTAGTGGCTGTGTTACCCCATGTCCTCTTTCATACAGAGGAAGAACTTTATCACCACTTGGTCGCGCAACCTCCAGCCGCGCTGAGAAAGAAAAGAGAACTTGTTACGGTTGTTACTATTGCTTCTCTTTTAGGTATTACTGGCCTAGGCACTGGAATTGCCTCTATCATTCTCCAAAACCAAGGCTTCTCCCACCTAAGAGCTGCTATAGATGAAGATTTAGCCCACATTGAAACCTCCATTACCCATCTTGAAAAATCCCTTACGTCCCTATCGGAGGTTGTTCTCCAAAACAGGAGAGGCTTAGATCTGCTTTTTCTTAAGCAAGGAGGGCTTTGTGCTGCGCTAGGTGAGGAATGTTGCTTTTACGCTGACCATTCTGGCATAGTTAAGGATTCCATGACCAAACTTAGGGAAGGAATTGAAAATCGCAAACGTGAGCGAGAAACCCAAGGGGGTATCTCCTGGGGGCTTAATGGAATCCTCCCCTACCTCCTCCCTATATTAGGCCCCTTAGTAACCATACTCCTTATAATATCCTTTGCACCCTGGGCCATAAAAAGAATAATACAGCTAGTTAAGGATCAAATTGACTCTGCCCTAAGCAAGCCTATTCAAGTGCATTATCACCGGCTTCACCTCGCTGACCAGGGTTTGGATCCAGATCATCTGACTGCTACCCACCCTTACGGGTAAGAAACCCCCTCCTACGGGAGCAGCATATAACTTGAAAATATGCTTCTAGCGTATGCTATGATTGGTACCGCTGGGTGCGAGGCAAAGCACTGCAAAGGAGGGCCAAAACAATTAAAGGCCATTTTCGAGCTCCTTGAGAAATATGCCTCATTTGCATAGGGGTTTTGCTCTGCCAAAAACTCCACTCCCCAGAAAAACAGAGCCACAAACAACTTGGGGAATGAGGCCTCTATTTCCCCCAGCAGGTTAATGCCAAAAGAGTGCTCGATCAGCATTCTTCCTCCATCCTTTTGAAAAACAAAGGGAGGAGATGTTGGGGACGATTAAGGTAGCATGTATAAAATCCACCCTCAGCGATGCCAGAAATATGCAACATGGCCGCTAGGGCTGATGCAATAGCGGCTTAAGTTGCCCTCAGCCTTCTACGGAAGTGATAGCCGTTCACGCCTAAGATTCGCGCCTAGAGTGCTAGCTTTACTACCTGCCTTCTACCCCAGCAACAGTAGCCACCAATCCTGTGCTAGCCTTACATCTGCCATCTGCCCTAGCAACAGCAGCAGCCAATCCTAAACCACCACCCGCCTTTGCAGCCACCAATCCTAGGCCGCCACCCGTTCGTACTAGCCACTCCCTCTACCTTAGAGTATATATACCCTGCCTCTTCAATAAAGTTTTGCAGCTTGATCAGAAACCTGTCTTGCTGTCGTTCTTCGTGTCTCTTGTCCCACACCATTCTTCCCTCGCAGGAGCTGGAGCCTCGGTTGATCGTCCCGCGGGCCGGGACAGGTGCCTTTTGTTTTGTGTGCTTTATCTGCCTTATTGGAGTGTAAATTCCATGAGGGCATGAACCATATCTTTCATTGTCAATGATATAGCTGCAGCCTCTTGCACATTATTTGGTAAATAGTACTATCTCTGCAATTATTTAGTAGATATGAATAGATGGGAAAAAAGCATTAGCTGACAATATAATATTTTAGCTGTAAATGAGAATTCCCTTACCAGCTATTTTAAAACTGCATCTATATTGCAATTTAGAAAACCTCAATATATGGAACAGAAAAGTAACATTATAAATTATTGCTATACTAAAATAATAATTTTTCATTACATAATTCACTATGTGCCATATGCTGGTCTAAATGTTTTACAAATATTAATTAATTTAATCTTCTCTACAAACTTCTGGAATAGTAATTATTATTATTTTCATTTTACAGATAAAGAAACTGAGGAAGAAGTTAAATGACTTGTCCAAAATCAGAGTCAAATGGGGAAAATTTAGAATTTCAGCACAGACAGTTTGCTTTCAAAAACTGCATGCTAAACCACAATAATTCACCATAAGAATTTGTCCAAATGCCTCTTTATCTAAGTATCCCACTTAGTATTTTCAATGCAACTTCATTTGCAAAAGTGCAAAGCACAGGTAAGCTCTCTGGACTACATATACGGCATAAAATGAAGTATGATTGCCTCACCATCCAGACCTCACAAACAAATTCTGCCAGCTTAAAATCAGGGATATGTTATACTCATTGACTTAAGGGGAATCTGTCTGTCCAGCCCTTTCTGACTAAAACAAGCCATTTCATTATTTCAACATTTTTTTTGCACATACATTCATCCATTAGTTTTTCCTGAAAGCTCTGTCAGCAAAAAATTGTACATTCAAAGAATGACAAGTTAAGAAAAGCTTATAAACTTGGCTTTAAATATAAAAATTTAAATAAGTGATGGCTAAGAGAAACTGTGTTTTATAACCTAACATGGTCCTTAAGGAAATTTAGAATTATTGATACCATAAAAATTTCATTTGATTAAAACTTTAAAATTCAAGGCAAACTAATAGATATTGAACCCAATTCTTGGAATAGCATTTTACCTTGCAAAAAAAGAATTACAAGGAATAATTATTTTGTGTGTTATTTAATGCTCTCTCCACAACTAGTGTTTAATTGTTTTTAGAAGATATGATTCCAATATCATAATCCAGAATGAAAAAAACTAAGCAGCATTACTATGTAGCTGTAAAAAAAAATAATTGTTGGGAACATGACTGATGGGTATTTAAATTTTCCCTCTGAAGGTATTAAGATATTCTTTTGTATGAGCTATTGTTTATTTCCTCTTAATTTTAACATTACTAGGAATAAATAATAGTATTTTAAATACCTTATAAACAAGTCAAAGTTAGGCCAAACATGTACATTTCAATTTTCATGATACTGTGAAATTCAACATTATTCCCACATAGTACACCCTGAGGAAATTACCCGCACATCAGTTTCTTGGTATTATTTGTATTTATATTTTCATATTCTCTCTTATAAAAAAAAGACATGTCTACTTAAAGAATGCCAGACTTCCAAGTATAGATTTGAGCACTAAGACTAGCATCAGAGTGGCAACATATGTTTCTCTAACTTGTGCGAAATCCCTAGCATGAGCAACCTTTGTAAACATAATAGTTCATAAGAACTTTCTCTTCTTACAGTAGGCATTATTTTTTTCATTTTTTTAAATTGAGATTGTTCACAAACTATATAGTTATCCAAAGTGTACAATCAATTGCCCATGGTAACATCATACAGCTGTGCATCCATCACCACAATTAATTTTTTCAATTTTTTGAACATTTTCATTACTCCAGAAAAGAAATAAAGACAAAAAAATGAAACTCCAATCCTCCCATACCCCTAACCAACCCCCTCCATTATTGATTAATAGTATTGGTATACTACATTTGTTACTGTTGATGAAAGAATGTTAAAATACTACTAACTGTAGTATACAGTTTGCAATAGGTATTTTTTTCCCTATATGCCCCTCTATAATTAACTTCTAGTTATAGTGTCATATATTTGTTCTGGTTCATGAAAGAGATTTCCAGTATTTGTACAGTTAATCACAGACATTGTCCACCACAAGATTCATTGTTTTATACATTCCGATCTTTTAACCTCCAACTTTCCTTCTGGTGAAATAAGTGACTCTGAGCTTACCCTTTCCACCCCCTTCACACACCATTCAGCACTGTTAGTCATTCTCACAATGTGTTACCATCACCTCTGTCCACTTCCAAATGTTTAAGTTCACCCTATTTGAACATTCTGCTCATAAGCAACCACTCCCCATTCTTTAGCCCTGTTCTATATCCTGGAAATTCATATTTCACGTCTATGAGTTTACATATTATAACTAGTTCATATCTGTGAGACCCTGCAGTATTTGTCCTTATGTGTCTGTCTTATTTCACTCAATATAGTGCCCTCCAGGTTTCTTCAGCAACCCATTTTTTTAAGATGGTTTTGTTCACACACCATATATTCCATCCTATGTAAACAATTGATGGTTCCCTGTATAGTCACATATTTATGTATTCACCACCATCACCACTATCTATGTAAGGACATCTCCATTTCTTCCAAAAAGAAAGAGAAAGTGTCAAAGAAGGTAGAAAGACAAAAGAAAAAAAAATGACAGCTAGGAAGCAACAAAAGGAAAGATAGCATTAAACCAAAGTAGAATAAGAGTCAGACAACATCACCAATGCCAAGGATCCCATACCCCTCCACTATTTCCCCCTCCCCCGCCATATGCATTTCTCTTTGGTGTATTGCCTTTGTTACATTAAATGAAGCATAATACAATGTTTCTGTTAATTATTGTCTCTAGTTTTCACTGATTGTATTTTTCCCCCAATCCCACCATATGTTTAACACCTTGCAGTGTTGACATTCATTTGTTTTCCCTCATGTAAAAACATATTTGCACCTTTTATCACAATCATTGAGCACCCTAGATTTCACTGAATTATACAGTCCCAGTCTTTGTCTTTCCTCTTTCCTTCTGGTGTCCCACATGCTCCTAACCTTCCTCTTTCAACCATACTCACAGTCATCTTTGTTCAGTGTACTTACGTTGCTATGCTACTATCTCTCAAAATAGTGTTCCAAACCTCTTACTCCTGTCTTTTCCTTTCTGTCTGTAGTGCTCCATTTAGTGTTTCCTGTAGAGCAAATATCTTGTTCACAAACTCTGTCATTGTCTGTTTTTCAGAGAATATTTTAAGATCTCCCTCATATTTGAAGGAGTTTTTCCAGATATAGGATTCTCAGTTGGTGGTTTTTCTCTTTTAGCATCTTGAATATATCACACCATTTCCTTCTTGCTTCCATGGTTTCTATTAAGAAATCCACACATAGTCTTATCAAGCTTCCTTTGTATGTGATGGATAGCTTTTCTCTTGCTGCTTTCAGGATTCTCTCTTTATCTTTGACATTTGTTAATCTGATTATTGTCTTGGTGTCAGTCTATTCAGACCTGTACTGTTTGGGGTACACTGCACCTCTTGGATCTGTAATTTTATATCTTTAATAAGAAATGGGAAATTTTCATTGATTATTTCCTCTATTATTGCTTCTGCCCCTTTTCCCTTCTCTTCTTCTTCTGGGACACCCATGACATGTACATTCCTGCATCTCATGTTGTCATTTAATTGCCTGAGATGTTGCTCGTATTTTTCCATTCTTTTCTCTATCTGTTCTTTGGTGTATAGGCTTTCAAGTGTCTTGTTCTCCAGTTCCTGAGTGTTTTCTTCTGCCTCTTGAGATCTGTTGTATGTCTCCATTGTGTCTTTCATCTCTCTGTGTTGTGTCTTTCATTTCCATAGATTCTGCCACTTGTTTTTTTTTTTTTGAACTTTCAATTTCTACCTTATGTAATATGCCCAGTGTTCTCATTATTTGCTTCATCTCTTTTGCCATATCTTCCCTAAGCTTTTTGAATTGATTTAGCATTAGTTGTTTCAATTCCTGTATCTCAGTTGAAGTGTAAGTTTGTTCCTTTGACTGGGCCATAACTTCATTTTTCTTAGTGCAGGTTATAGTTTTCTGTTTTCTAGGCATCTTGTTTCCTTGATTTCTGCAATCAGGTTTTCCCAGACCAGAAAGGGCTCAGGTTTCAGAAGGAAGCAATAGTATCAGGTCTCCCTGAGGATATGTCTTAGAAGATTGATACACTCTTTGAGGTCTCAAGCCACTGTGCTTTTCTGCCCAGCAGTTGGCACCTGTCAGCCTGTCACTCCTGACTGGCGTAAGGAGGTGTGGCCCATGGGTGTTTTCTCCCAGGCTCTGGGGTCTGGTTCTGAATGGAAGGCAGGTATAGAGCTTGGCACCACCTCTTTGCTCTTAGGGAAGATACACCCCATAGGAAAATATCATTTGCATTCAAATAGTCTCTCTGACTCTGCTGTCTCCACCCTTGTCTGGGTCAAAGTGCTGGGCACTGAAAATTGCTGAGGCTTTCTCCACTGAGCCAAAAAAAAAAGGGACACAAATCCCTCCCCCCCTTTCATGGCCAGTCCACAGCCACCCTCAGTTTTACCCATCAGTCAAAGATAGCATGTGGTCCTCTGTGCTCCCCCTTCCTCCCACAGAGGTCCTCTGGTTCTCCAAGGTCATTCATCACCAAAAGCCTCTGTCTGCTTGTTGGGGATTCATAGCTTGTATTGAGCAGTCAACATTTGTTAATTAAAACCTCAGCTGGAGCTGGGCTGAGGTATATTCACCTGTTCAGAGAGAGCTGCTCTCTAGTACAGCGAGCTTTGCAGTTTAGGCTGCTGTGAGGGGTGGGGGTCTTGGCTCAGGTCTACTATTTTTACTTACAGATTTTATGCTGTGATCTCAGGCATTCCTTCCATCCAGGTTGCTGTATGATGTGTGGACAGTCACGTTTGTCTCCCAGCAGTTATTCCAGATTATTTACTAGTTATTCCTGGTTGTTTATTAGTTGTTCCAGGGGGACTAACTAGCTTTCACTCCTCTCTATGCTGCCATCTTCTTCTGACTCCAATAGGCATTAAATTTTGACTGTATTTGTCAACTGGAATCTACTCAATTCATTATCACTCAATAACAATTCTTGAAGTCACTGTTATGTTATAAAGATAAAATAAATTTAAAATTATTGAAATAATTAATGGAATGAGAACTCTCTAGAATTTACAGAAGTGCTAGGCAGAGTCCTAAGATGATTACCAGTGACCCATGCCCTTGAATAGTATACATATTCATGAGTGTGGATGGGATCTGTAACTTGTTTCTAACCAATATAATATGGTAAAGGTGACTGGATGTGGGTCCCATGATTACGTTGTGCAATATAGCAAATATGATGGGGTTTTGCAGATGTATTCAATGTAATTTTTGATTTACATTATGTTAATTGCAAGGGGACCTGACATAATTAGGTGAGCCTTTTTTTTTTCTTTTAACATTTATTTTGAAAGTTGTCTGATTCTCACTTAGTTTCTTTTCTTAATGCAATTTTATTGAGACAAATTCACATACCATACAATCATCCAAAGTGTACAATCAGTTAATAGTATCATCATATAGTTGTGCATTCTTCACCACAATCAATTTTTTGAACATTTTCATTACTCCAAAAAAAGATAAAATAAAAGTAAAAATAAAAACAAAAGTAAAAGTAAAAAAAGAACACCAAAAACATCTCATACTTCTTCCCCTGCCATTATTCATTTACTTTTTTCCCCCTTTTTCTGCTCATCTGTCCATACACTGGATAAAGACAGTGTGAGTCACAAGGTTTTCACACTCACGCAGTCACACCATATAAGCTGTATAGTTACATAATCATCTTAAAGAATCAAGGCTACTGGATTGCAGTTCAACAGTTTCAGGTATTTCCTTCTAGCTACTCTAATACACTAAAAACTAAAAAGGGATATCTATATAATGCATAAAAATAACCTCCAGAATGGTCTCTCGGGTCCATTTGAAATCTCTCCACCCCCAAAACTATTAATTAAAGCTGTGAGTTCACCTGCTGAGTTGGCTTACAGAGAGAGGCCACATCTTAGCAACATTAGAGATTCTCTGGGGGTGACACTTAGGCACAATTGTAAGTAGGCTCAGCCTCTCCTTTGCAGTTAAGGTGAGCTTTTTAGGAGAAGGTCTATCATCATAATTCCAAATGTCTTGACAATATACGGTGGTGATGGTATCACAACATTGTGAACATAATTAATAGCATTGAAGTATGTATCTGAATGTCATTAAAAGGGGGAAATATTAGATTGTATATATGGTAACAGAATAAAAATTTTTAAAAGAATACGTGGAACTACACTACCCATTGGATCTTAAATTAAACCATGAGCTTTAATTAATAGTTCTATTATAAAAATGGGCTATCATCAATTGTAACAAATGTTCCATACCAGTGCAAGGTGTATTGCATTGTATTTATGCATGATTGTTCTGCAAACCCACAACTTCCCTAATAAAGAAAAAAAGATAAAAAGACAGGATCTAGAGGTCAGAGACACAAGAAGCCAAACAATCTCTTGCTGGCCTACAAGAAGCAAACAGCCATGTTGTAAACTGCCTGTGGAGAGGGGAAACACCTAGGAACTGAGAGCCTCAGTTCTATAACCACAAGAAGCTGCATTTTACCAACAACCTGTATTAGCTTTAAAGAGGACCCGAAACCATAGATGAGAACACAGTCCTGGCTGCCATCTTTATTTCAATCTTGTGAGATTCTGAGTAGAAAATTCAGCTGAACAGTCCCTAAACTTCTAACTTATAGAATTGTGTGATAATAAATGGGTGTTATTTTAAGCCACTAAATTTGTGGTAATTTGTTATGCAGCATAGAAAACTAATACATTAGAGGATGGGACTTTCTAAGTGGTGGACTAAGGACCTCTAAAAATCCACTACTCCATAAAAGCAATGAAAACACAGGCAAACAACATCACAATCAACTTCTATAGAACTGTGGAAATTAAGCAGACTTGAACAAAACTGAGGAGCATTTGTTCCAGAAAAATGACTGAATCTCATAAAAGCTTTGTTGCATTTTAACTTACTTTTCATATGCAGTGTTCCCCAGCTCTGCAGTAGCCATGAAAAATAGACTGTCTTGTAACTAAGATAACTGTACAAAACAGCAGCCTGGCAGCTACTGATGGAAGTAGAACATGTATGAAGCTCCCACCGAAAGTTCCATTTCCACAGAAGTGTTTAGTTGACTTGTGTGGTAGCTTCTAGGAAACTTCTACTCACATAGATCATCTTTATTTGAGTCACAGATTGTTTAATGTAAATAGCCTTTTCCCCAAGGAGTTCATAAAAAAAAGTCAGTGGCAATTATTAACACTGCACCTGCCTGAGGTGGGAAAACAATTGGTTAAACAAGTGCCTTAACAGGAAAAAAATCACACAATAAACCAAAAGCTTAAAAGGAAAAGCTGAAGAATGAAGTGTCTGTAAAGAAATTCAAAAAGATCTGACATATTCCTTGGAATCTAGAATTTCATTACACATGCAGGGCTGTGTGTATACTTAGGAAATTTCTGAGAAGGCCTGAATTTTTCAGCTCTGACTAACCTTGAGAATCTGTGCAAGTAAGAAGTGAAGGCTAAGGCAGAGTTGTATGCTGCTAGAACATTGAAAAAATGCTTCAATACTTACACTATCCCCTATAGAATACTAACAAGCCAAATTCAGAAATATATATAAAAAAATTATAGAACATGATTAAGTGGGGAACAAGAATGGTTCAACATATGAAAATCAATCAATATGATACAAAATATTAATAAAATGAAACATAATAACAGACACAGAAAAATCATTTCATAAAATCCAACAACTTTTCATGTTAAAAAAGAAAAAAAAATACTAAACAAACCAGGAATATAAGGGAAGGTTTCAACTTGATAAATGGCATCTATGAAAAAACAATGGTAGACTTCAAACTGAATGTTGAAAGACTGAAAATTTTCACACAAAGAAGATAAGAATGTCCAGCCTCACCACTTTAATTCAACATTCTACTGAAAGTTCTAGCCAGAACAAAATGCAGAAAAAAGAAATAAAATACATCCAGATTGAAAAATGAAAAAGTAAAACTATCTGTATTTGCCAATGACATGACCTTATAATGCTAAAAAGTCTACAAAATACTCTTATAACTAATAAACAAGCACATCAACAATGCAAACTAGAAGATAATTTTTTAAAAATCAATTGTTATTCTATCCATTAGCAATGAAAAATCCAAAAATGAAATTAAGGAAACAATCCCATTTATAATAGCATCAAAAATAATACAGTACCGAGTAATAAATTTAACAAAAGTAGTACAAAATATATACTCTGAAAACTACAAAAGATTGATGAGAGAAATGAAAGGAGACAAATAAATGACAAGGCTTCCAATCTTCATATTGAAAAACGTAATATTATTAAAATGGCAAAGTTCACCAATCTGATCTACAGCTGAAATTAATCCCTAACAAAATTCAAACTGGCTTTTTTTTTTTTTTCAGAAATGGAGAAGCTGATCCTAAAATTCATGTGAAAATGCCAGGGATCCAAAATATCCAAAACAATCTTTAAAAAGTAAAACAAATTTGAAACACTTTCCAATTTCAAAACTTATTGCAAAGCACAATAATCAAGACAATATGGCATAATGATAGACATATAGGTCAATGGAATAGAATTGAAAGTACTGAACTAAAATCTTGCATTTATGGTCAATTGATTTTTATGGATGCCAAGACAATTGAATAGGGGAAGAATACTCTTTTAACCAACTAGTGTTGGGACAAGTTATCCACATGCAAAAGAAAGAAGTTTCACTCCAACTTGATGAGTGATATGCTACAGAAGTGACACTGCATGGATTGTGATAATAGCTTAAAAAGGCAATTTGGCTTTCACCTGATTATCTCCCTTTTGGGATGCTCACTGTTGGGAACAAGCCATTATGTTGCAAAGAAGCTCACTGCCTAGACTTCTAACTGCCTAGACTTCTAACTTTGTCATTGAGGAGAGCAGAAATGAAGTACCCTTGTCAACTCTTGCACAAATCGCAGATTTGTGAGAAAAATAAATGTTTTGCTGCTTTAAGCCACTAAGTTATTTTTAATGCAGCAATAGACACCAAAATAAGTAATAAATCAAGAGAAAACATTTCTAATTGAAAGAAGATAAAATAACTTTATTTGAAATGGTGGATAACATAATTATATGATAGAAAAAATACAAATGGATCAACTGCAATATAATTAAATGTAATATAAAATATTTCAGTGAGCTTTTCAAGTTGCTAGAAATGAACAGTTAGAATTTGAAATTGAAAACAGCACCATTTATATTAGCACCAAAAAAAAAAAAAGAAAGAAAAATAGGTATAAGATCTGTATGAGGAAATCTACAAAACTCTGATGAAAAAAATCAAAAAAGTTCTAAATAAATGGAAAGATACTCCATGTTAATGGATAGGAAGACTCAATATTCTTAGGATGTCAGTTCTTCCCAATTTGATTTATATATTCAACACAATCCCAATCAATAAAGATAAATGTATTCTAAAGTTTGTAGGGAAAGGTAAAAGACCCAGAATAGCCAAACAATATTGAAAAAGTAAAATATTTATTAAGTGAAATTAGGAATCCACTACTTAATAAATCAAGCCCTCAACTTGAGACTTGCTCTTGTGAAACTTAGTGTTGTAAATGGAAAGCTGGGCCCAGCTATAATTTATGCCTAAGAGACACCTCCAGGGAACCTCTTTTGTTGCTCAGATGTGGCCTTTCTCTCTGTAAACCCAACTCAGCAAATAAATTCATTAACCCCTCCCCCCACAAGGGACATGACTCCCAGAGGAATGAATCTCCCTGGTGATGTGGGACATGATTCCCAGGAATGAGCCTGGCCGAGGCAATGAGGGATTGAAAATACCTACTTGACCAAAAGGGGGGAAAAAAGAAAGGCAACAAGCTGAGGTCACAGTGGCTGAGAGATCCCAAATAGAGTCTAGAGGCTACACTGGAACTTTCTCTTATGCAAGATCCAGCTAGATATCCCAAATGGTCACAGTGTGCCATGCCCTTACCAAAAGTAGTCCCAAAATACCTAGGTCCCCACCTGAGGTTCTATAAAAGATTCACTCACCAAATTTTATCTCTCAGAATCTTAAATCAACCAGAGTGTTCTGATGCCAGATAAGTCCTAAAACCCAGAGGTAAATCCTCTTTAAGAACAATGACCA
Organism: Choloepus didactylus; assembly: GCF_015220235.1. NCBI lineage: Eukaryota > Metazoa > Chordata > Mammalia > Pilosa > Megalonychidae > Choloepus > Choloepus didactylus. The sequence continues at coordinate 33,822,038 of NC_051307.1, forward strand.
GATGCAGCCCACTTCCCCCATACTGTTGACACCCTCTTTCAATATGAACAAGTTAGGGTCATCACTGCCTAGACACCTCTGAAGATGGAGAAAGAGACTGAGTGAGAAGAAGAGGTAGCAACAGACAAGATAAGATTTAATAAATGTCTAGGAATACTGAAACTTTATATATATGTGATTATGATGCTGGGGTGTTGGAATAGCTGGAAGGAGGTAAATGACATGGTAGAACTGTAATCTATAACATCCTTTGAAATTTGCCCTATAGCTACTCATTCACTTGTGTTTTGAAAGTCTTCACCTTTCTGTACATACCCCATATTGCATAATAAGGAAAGAACTGAAACTGTGGAACTGTAACCCATAACAATTTTCGAAACTACCTATATAGCTGCTTATTGAGCTGTACATCAAAAGTTAACACCTTTCTGTATGTGTGTTATATTTGACAATAATAGAAAAAGTTGAAGTTGTGGAACTGTGACCCATGACATTCTTTGAAATTTGCTCTCTAACTGCTTGTTAAATCATATTTTGAAAGTTATCACTGTTGTGTACATATGTTAAAGTTCACAATAAAAAAATGCATTAAAAAAACAAAGTCAGAGGACTGACCCTACCCAACTTTAAGACTTACTATAAAGTTACAGTAAGCAAGACAGTGTGGTATAGTGAAAGAATACACAAATAGATCAATGGAACAGAATAGAAAGCCCAGAAATAGACCCACACAAATATCAACAACTGATTGTGACAAAGGACAAAGACAATTCAATGGAGAAAGGATAGTTGTGCCAGTTTGGATGTATTATGTCCCCCAAAACACCATGTCTTTGAGGCAATCTTGTGGGGCAGATGTATTAGTGTTGATTAGGTTGGAATCCTTTGACTGAGTGTTTCCATGGAGATGTGACTCAATCAACTGTGGGCAAGACCTTTGATTGGATAGTGTCCATGGAAGTGTTATACCACCCATTAAGGGTGGGTCTTAATTGAATCACAAAAATGTTCACAAACAGAAGGAAGTGGAGCAGCCAAGAGAGACACTTTGAAGAATGCACAGGAGCTGCGAGTGGAACTGGAACACAACCTGGGATCAGCAGATGCCAGCCATGTGCCTTCCCAGCTAACAGAGGTTTTCTGGATGCCATTGGCCTTCCTTCAGTGAAGGTATACTTATGTTGATGCCTTCATTTGGACATTTTCATGGCCTTCAGAATGTAACTTTGTAATCAGATAAACCCTCTTTAGAAAAGCCAATCCACTTCTGGTATTTTGCATAATGGTGGCATTAGCAAACCAGACCAATAGTCTTTTCCATAAATGTTGCTGGAAAGACTGCATATCTATGTGGAAAATAATAATAATAATCTAGGTATAGGTCTTACACCTGTCACAAAAATTAAATCAAAATGGATCATAGATCTAAATGTAAAACTCAGAACTATAAAAATTCTAGAAAATAATGTAGGAGAAAATCTAGGTGACCTTGTATTTGACAATGATTTTTTAGATACAACAGAAGCACATCCATGAAAGAAAAATTTCATAAATGGGATTTCATTGAAATTAAAAATTTCCACTCTGCAAAAGACAGTAAAAAAATGGAAAGACAAGGCACAGATGTCCTCCAATAGATGAATGGATAAACAAACTGTGGTATACACACACACACAATGAAACAAATGACATGTTATTCAGTGATAAAAAGAAATGAGCTATCAAGCCATGAACTGATATGGAGGAAACTTAAATGCCTCTTGCTAAGTGAAAGCAGCCAATCTGTAAAGGCTACATACTGCATGATTCCAACTATATAACATTCTGGAAAAGGCAAAATCATAGATACTGTAAACTATCAGTTGCTACCGGAGGTTTAAAGAAAGAGTGTAAAGTATGACTAGGTGGAGCACAGGGGACTTTTAGGGCTGTGAAACGATTCTGCATGATACTGTAATAATGGATACATGATATTATACATTCCCCAAGATGCATGAAACAATACACAGAATGAGTGAACACTAATTTAAGCTATCAACTTTAATTACTAATAAGGTATTAATATCAGTTAATTCATTGAACAAGGTACAACACTAATGCAAGATATTAATAAGGGAAAATGTGTACAGAACATATACAGAAGATGCAAATGGGAATTCTCTGTATTTCCTGCTCAATTTTTCTAAAACCTAAAACTGCTCTAAAAATTAAAGCCTATTAAAAAATTAATATAAAAAAATCAACAGTTTTCTTATGGACAAATAAAACTCAGAAGATATAATTGAAGAAAATATGTCATCCACTGTAGTAACAATATAGACAAACTTAGAGACGTCTTTAACTTAAAATATCCAAAATCTAAAAAAGAATAATGTAAAAAAATACAAATGTCACAAAAGGAGACTAAATTGAGACTCAGTGTTAAGACATCATTTATCCCAAAATTCAACTCTGAATTTAATCCCAATAAATACACCATCAAAACGTCTTTTTAAATTTGATAATTCATTCCAGACTTTATAAGAAAAATCACTGTTATATTAGAGTAAATAATATTGAAAAATATGTTATTGCCACTAAATGGAATACTCTGTAACCATTATTTGGAAAAAACCTATAATATATGCACACATGCCTGTGTATTCCTTAAAAATTTGGAAGGATGCCAATGAAACTATTCAGGATAGTTGTTTCTGAAGAGATGTAGGGGGCAATCTAGGGGAAAGGGACAGGTTTTGTTCTATTAGTATTCTTTAAACTGTATGCATGTATTACTTTTTACTATAAAATTACTAATTAATAAAAAAAATGTACAATTTTAGGTTTTGTTTTGGGTTTTGTTTTGTCTTGTCTTCATTCGTTTTTAAAGACCTGAATTTTAAAAGAATAAGTAAGTAGGAACTTTCAAGCAGATGGACAACCCTATGAGAGTGCTAGAAATTCCCCCAAATATTCGTGCTACCATTTTCATACTCTTAGTTAAATGTGGTCCTTGGCTTCAAGGACCTTACACTCTAGGGGTAGAGATAAACAATAAACAAATAAACAAACAAATGAAAAAGAGCAGTTCAGATACTGTTAAAAGCTATGAAGAAAATAAAACAGTCGATGTGATAAGAAATTACTGAAGGGAAAGGAATCATTGGGCCTCATTAAGGAGCTGACGTTTAGATCTAATATGTGAATATCAAGAAGTAGCCAGTCAAGTGGAGATTTGGGGTTAAAGCATTCCTGCCAAAGTGAATTGTATGTCCATGCAAAGGTGAAATGAGCTTCAAATTTCATGTTTTATTCATGAAATGAGCCCTGTAGTCAAGTGCCAGGACATATAGAACCTTATAGTCCTTAGTAAGAAGTTTGGATTTCCTTGTAGGTGGAATATAAAAACATAGGAAGCTTTAATAAGGGATTGACATGCTACTGACTTATGCTTTACAGAGACTACTCAGGCTCCAGTGCAGATATTGAATAACAGGGGAGCAAGAATGAAAGCAGAAAACCAGTTGGAAGGCTTTAGATATAATGCAGTTCAGACTTGAACTAGTGCAGAGGCTCTCAGCAAGGGATTGATGTTGCCCCCAGGAGATACCTGACAATATGTGGAGACATTTTTGGTTTTCCTTTGGGGACTGCTACTGGCGTCTAGTGAGTAGAGGCCAGGGATGCTGCCAAACATCTTACAATGCACAGGACTATTCCTGCTGTTAAAGAAATACCTGGCCTAAAATATCAATGGTATTGAGCCTGAGAAACAATGGACTAGAGTGATGGCAATGGAAATGGAAAGTATTTGATATAGTCAAGTTATAAACTGGAGGGTAGCTTGTGGGAGATGAAGGAAAGGGAGAACAATGTACTCTTACCTGGCTTTTTCCCTTGAGCAGGGCTAATAATGTACATTTGAGCATCACTGGGATATTTTTCTCATTCAATCCTCACAGCATTCTTATGATTCAGGTGTCATTCTTATTCAACAGATGAAGAAACTGAGGCTTAGGGAGGAGCTAAATCAAAGAATTAGTAATTGTCAAGGCTAGCATTTAAAATCAAATTTGTCTAATTCCAAAGCCTTTGCTTTTAACCAAGAACAACAACAACAAAAACACACCAGCCCAAAGTGCCAGATTTCTAAGTTGTCCAGATAGCAGAAAGAGAAGAATTATTAGTGGATATCAAATCCCTGACTTTTGACTGTGATCTAGATCCCACTTACATCACAGTCATTTTTAAATGCCATGCAATTTTTTGTGCTTGCTTGAGATTGAATTCCTGGCTCCATGTTTGCAATCAAAGTACCTTAATTAAATCCCTCCTGTAGGTTTGAATTTACTTGCCATCTGGAATGTAAGAGCAGCTCAGAGACTTTTAACTTAATTGGGGTGCAAGGCCTTTTGTTTGGCCCTGGTGCTGGTTGGCAGCCCCAGTCCTGTTGCTGCCGTCTGGGGCAAGCTTGTCTACAGACTGCAGTCAGCAAAATGAAACATCAGAAAAAGTGCTGATGCCCAAACCACTGCAACCCCAAACCACTTAATTAATATACAGGTTTAATGCATTTGGTAATTAAAATTTAATTCTTTTAAGATGTACAATAGAAACAACTCCTCCTGCAAGCATTTAATCCATTGTGCTGCTGAGAATGAAGCTGAAAAGGGAATTGAAATGGGTTCTACCTCCTTTTTAAGGATTAATCACACCGGGGATCAGTAAAATGATAGCATGTGCTTAGTCCTGACTGATTGATTACTATTTCTTGCTGAGTTTTGAGGCTTCTCTTTTAGAGAGACAGCTTTTTCATAAAACAAAACCCGTGCATGCAGAGATGAGCCTATAAAAATGTGGTTTATCATTGAACTATAAACAATACCTCATGAAATTTAAATTATCTCCCAAACAAGCAACCAAAAAAACTGATATGAGGATTTAAGTTAGTAGTTGGACTACAGCCCACACTGTATTTTCTTACTACTGAGGCTCTGAGGTTTCGGTTGTTCACTAAAACAGCACATAACATCCTGTTTGAAAAAATATAATTCAGTACCTATTGAGTGACAAATGGTAGAACCTAATGGAATTTTGTTTCCTGGATATATCAGCCTAAAACAAACAAAAGGACTTCCCTGTCAAATAAATTTCAGAAATATTGCCTATCATATTCACTGTCTAGGAGAAACACAATTCACAGTAGCATTTGCAAGCCCTGAAAAATATACTGCGGTAAAACTAAGAAGCACAAACAAAATGTTTTACTTTATTCAATTTAATATGCCTAAACATTTTTTTAAAACTTAAGAAACTCTAGAAAGTGATCTAGAAAGTGATCCTGAAGAACTAACATTCTGAGGAACATGTTTAGAGAACCCCCCTCCCCCCACCACACACACACACAAAATGGCATTTGGTCATTTAGTAAAGCTATTAAAGTGAGAGAAAAGTACTTTAGCTGCTTTACAATAATTCATCTATTCAATAAATATTTACTTACATATATGCACCAAAACACCAAAAGCCATATACAAAAATGTTCACAGCAGTGCTATTTGTAATAGCCACAAACTGGAAACAACCTCATATCCTTAAACAGTAGAATGGATAAATATCTATGCTATAGGCATTCAATGAGACACTGTTTAACAGTGAGAATGAATGAATGACTGATACACATGAAACCATGACAAATTGAATGACCATAATACTAATTCAAAGAAGAAGACCGAAAAGTACGCAGCATATAATTCTATTTGCATAAAGTTCAAAAACAGACAAAACCAATCCATAGCATGAGAATTCAGGATAGCAGCTATGTTTGGGCAGATGGAGGGAGATGGGGAGGGGATTGTAACTTGAAAGGAGCACAAGCTGGGGGTGGGGGGATGTGGTGCTTCTGGGGAGCTGGTGACATCCAATATCTTGATCTGGGTAGTGGTTACATGAGTATGATCATTTTGTGAAAATTCAACCAACTGTACACTTAAGATACGTATGCGTTCAGTTTGTTGGTTATGCTTCAGTAGAAAAGTTTATTTTCTTAAAAGAAATTTTGCCAGTGAACAGACACAGACCTACCCTTGAGGAGCTTTCAGTCTAGAGGGAGATGCAGACAAGGCAAGAGAAAATGACAATTGTGACATAAATCCTGATAAAAAGTTCAATACATGTGCAGCAGGAGCACACGCAGTCTTGGGGGTGGGGATAGACTTCCCGGAGCAGTTTGATGATTTGAAGGATGAGCACAAACTAGTAAAATGAAGGAGCAGACAAAATGTTCCAGTCAGAGCAAAAACAATAATAAGAAAAGAAGTAAAAATTTAAAATTAAAAATAAAATATAAGCAAGCATGACCCGTTTAAGGATAAAAAGTAGTTCCCTCTGGCTGAAGAACAGAGTGGAAGTGTGAAGTATAGGAGTAGGGGATGGAGAAATAAGCAACAGCTAGAAAATGGAGAGCTTTCAAAGAAGTGGTAAAAGATCATAAACATTGCTGTAACAATTGGAAATCAAATAAATTTTAATCTAAGTATTATTTCTTCAAATATTTAAAAATAGGTTGTATAACTTTATAAAGATCTATATTCTTTGCAAAATAAAAATGAACTCTGCAAATTTTGGAAAAAGATTCTTTGATCAATCTAATCACAAGGCTGATGCTTTATAAAAAGAACCAGTACCAAAGACAGAGTATACATTTTACACTTTGGAAAAGGAATGATAGACTTTTATCTAAAAAGTAGTTTAGGGTTCTGTTCTAAGAGCACTGACTTTAAATTTCAGTAGCTCTGCCTTTGAGACCTTGCCATCCAACCCACTATCTGTGTGATCTTGTCTATATAGCATCATCTTTCCAAGAGTTAGTTTCCCCATATATCATATAAGAAAATAATGGTACTCTTCTCATAAGGTTGCTGAAAAGGATGAAATGAAATAATCAAAATTATATACTTATATTAGCTTTCCATTGCCAGAAGGGTGCTCTATTTTTAAGGACCCTTGTTATTAGATTGAGTCCACCTGGATAATCCAGGAAAATCTCCCCAACACAAGGTCCTTAAATCTTAGTTACACGTGCAAATCCCTTTTGCCATAGAAGGTAATATGTTCACAGATTTTGAGGATTAGGGCCTAGACCCCTTTGGGGAAGCATTGTTCTGCCTACCACAATAATGATCACACTACCCACTTATTAGAAAGCTCTCAAAAATTGTTAGCTTTTTAAAAATTCTTTTTTTAAAAACAATCAAATCATAGTTTGGTATGAAAAATTCACTCCAATACTATTTGAAATTATACTACAAAACTAAGAGTTTCAATATCTGATAAGGATTCTGTTTAAAAAAAAAATCTCAGAAGAGCACAATAAAGGGGTAAAAGCAAAATAGTTCCTATGGTGGTTTGAAGCTGTATTACCCCCAGAAAAACAAGTTCTTAAATTTAAAACATTCCTGTGGGTATGAACCCACCAGCATCTGCTGGTCCTTCTCTCCTGGGTTTCATTGCTTTCAGCTCCTGGCTTCAGAGGCTCTCTCAGCTCCTCTGGGGCTTTCCTTTAAGCTTCTCTGGGTGTTTCTCTCTCTGAGCTCTCAGGGCCTTTTCTGTCCTTTATCCTCTCATAAAGGACTCCAGTAAAGGATTAAGATCCACTTTGAATAGGGTGGGTCAGATCTCAATTGAAACAAACCAAGCAAAAGGTCCCACCCACAATAGGTCTATACCCACAGGAATGGATTAAAAGAACATGGCCTTTTCTGGGGTACATAAAAGCTTCAAACAAGCACACAGGGTTTCTAAACTTTGGCACTATTATCATATAGTGCCATTTTTTTGTTATGAGGGCTGTCCTGTGCATTGTAGGAAGTTTAGCAGCACCCCTGGCTTCAACCCAAAAGATGCCAGTAGCACCCCACCACCACCATTACCAGCAGTTGTGACAATCAAAAATGTCTCCAGATATTGATTGCAAATGTGTCCCAGGAAGTAAAATCACCCACAGTTGAGAACCATTGCTCGGAACTGAATGTATGAACTGGCTGGTTAATGGAGAAACATTTAAGGAATAGTGCTGAAAATAAAACCAAAACACACTGCCAAAATGTTTGTAAAAAATGAATCTACTTGTGATATATGGTACATTCTGTTTGCCCAGATGCATAATACACCAATAAAATTGAAAAGGCTCTGATTCCTGATTTTTTTTTAAATGTCATTTCAGCAATATTGCCTCAGTATGTAGGTAAAGTGAATAGAAAATGTAAATGAGAAGATGCAGGTGCAAAGTAACAGAAGGGATTCTGTCTTTTAATTAAGTCATTTGAATAATCTTTTCTTCTGTCTTATACCCAGCAAAGCAACACCAAGAAGGACCTTTTCTATGCAGCACCTTCTGTTACCACTTTTAAAGTTTAAGGCAGATGCTAAAAGAGGCCATCTTCCCCAAACTGTGGAGGTTGGATAAAGAAAGTACTAGTGATTGAATAGTATTCAAGATTGAAAGAAAGAAAATGATCTACACAAAACCTATTGTACTCCAGACTCGCTGAATATTTTTCTCTTTCATGAAATGGAATAATTGTCTGCCATTCTCACCTCCTTCTCCACCCCTGCCACTCAAAACAGCTTACTTCCAATATCTCCATAAGTTCCGGTTAATGAGGAACACCTGAATTTTTGAAGGAAAAAACTCTTGGAATCTTATGTGACTCAAATAAATCCTCAAATGAAGCACACTGTAAAGCTGTCACATTTCTACTTATTGCACAATTTATTACTGGTTTATTTAACTTCTTTTCTGGAATAAATTTAGTGTCAGTTTTCTAATCTATCACATGATACAAATAAACTTTGAAATTGGTAAAGTCAGAAAGCTGGAATTAATAAAATAATTTTATTAGCCTTATTCCTAAATTATATTTAAAAAGTATTATTCAGATTATGAACATACATTAAATATCAAATTGAATAGAGTGAAATAATCCATTCTGAAACTTAGTAAAATAATGTTTTTATATACCAAGACTCCAGAACTAGAACTGGCCAATATAACACAGAGCTGTAAAAGACCTGTGTACACATTGGACTTGATCCAGTAATTACTGCAGATGATGAGGTAGTTCAGAATATAACTTTTTTTATTCACAAGTTATGGCCCAAATGAGAACATCTGCCCAAATGCATTATGGGCAGGCCATCTGCTATTTGGCAGACACAACCTGCCCAAATGAAGAGAAATAAGGTCCTCATGGAGATATCTATAAAGGGAATTTTTAAATGGAGTATATCTATAATGTTACCAGTAAACTGAAAAATAAAAGCATCATTGCATTTTTCATTGAAACATTGATTCTTCTTATCACTATTTTTAGAATGTGTCATTTCATTTCTGATCTGACAACAAATGAAGATTTGTTTTCTGAATTGTTCCAAATGCACAATGGCAGGTAAGCAAGACAGATGATGACTAGGAAGACAGTCTCAATTGGATAATAAATACACACACCATAAACATTAGGACAGATTGCATTTTCAAAGAGAGCTGCAACATAGTTGCAACATCCTTCCCTCTACAATATGACCTTGGCATGCTGCCTATTGAGAGGTGACACCTATGTCCCCTCTCCTTGAGTGTGGGCAGACTGTGCCTCCCTGGAACCAATGGAAGTGGTGGAAGTGATGGGAGAGGCACTGCTTGGTTTCTAAGGAGGCTTCACCTTGTTCACTGCCAAGATTGCTTTTGTAACCTTGAGCCTACATGTAAGCTGCCATGTCATTAGGGAGTCAAGCCACCCAAGAAGCCAATCATGAGCACTCCTGTTGCAGTCCTAGGTTTTCAGCCCTGCCAGCCCAGGTGCCATCTGCGTGAACAAGCCTTCAGCCATCAAGTGATACCCTCCCCTCAAGCTGTTGAGTTTTTTCATCTGAGGCCCCAGACATTAAGTAGCAGAGGCAGTCCATCTTCACTGTGTCCTTCAGAAATTCCTGACCCACAAAAGCCGTGAGCATAATAAAAACTTATTTTACACTATTAAATTTGGGCTGGTTTGTTTCATAGTAATGGTAACTGGGACAAACAGGCTAACCATAAGTAAACATGATTTAAAATGATGTTTATATTAAATTACAAGAACAAAACAAAATAAAACAAAATCCATGGATACTATTAAACTTCACTACCCTGCACTGTCACAGAAAATAGATTTTAAAATCAGATCCCCCAAAACTTGGCTTTACCGGTTATATGGGTGATCATTTTTATTGTGTTCTTAAAAATATTTTTAATAAGGAATAAAAATATTAAACCCTGAATTTTGGAGGCAATGCTAATTTTATTAGCAATTATTTGTTTACATTTCAAAGATAAACTTAATTGAAAATAAATGGCCTTTTAGAATGTCGTTTAACCTGTACAAAGTTTTCATTAGATCTACGTGCAGTGAGGCACTTTGTTTCCTTCCCAGAGTCAAAGGTCAGAAGAAATCCGGTAGGCTACATTTCAGGAAGGAATTTCCCAGTTGACTCTGGAATATCTAACATTACAGACAGCTGAGCAGTAGTGCTTGACCTCTGACCTGACAGTAGAAGTCCTCCATGTTCATCAAACCTTTATGTTACTTGGTTCCAGTATTTCCCTTTAATGAACTGATGACCCTGAGACTTTAAGCTATTTATTGTAAGTGGCCTTACTCTGTCATTACTTAGCAATTTAAGTTAACCTTGAAAGGACTAGAATTAAATCAGTAGCCTCCTCACAAGAGTGAAGTACTGACGTCTAAGGGCTCCATTTGAAAGAAACTTCCAGTCAAGATCATTGTTTCCATGACTATCTTTCTAATGTTGATAATGTCTGGGTTGGCTCCAGAAGACTGTTTTATAACTAACTTCCTAACTGAAATGTTAACTAAAATAATATGAACTTGTTAGATGCAATGGTCTTATATTTTTAAGAGGTTTACTAAAAACTTCAAAGTTCAACCCCATATTTTAGCATCTATAGTTGATCCTCATTATTTGCAGAATTCCATATTTGTGAATTATCCTATGCACTAAAATTTATTTGCAACCTCAAAATCAATACTCACAGTACTTTTGCAGTCACTTGCAAATGTATTGAATGGAGAAAAATTTGAGTTGCCTGACACGCATGTCCCCAGCTGAAGTGAAACTCTGCCTTCTTGTTTCAGCCCCCCAACATAAACAAATTTCCTTTTCATGGTATATACACTGCCACGTATTTCACATTTTGTGCTTTTTGTTGGTGATTTCACTGTTTAAAATGACTCCCAAGAGCCATGCTGAAGTCTAATGGTCTTAAATGCAAGAAGGTTGGCATATGCCTTATGGAGAAAATATGTAAGTTAGTTAAGTGTCACTCAGGTATGAGGTATAGTGCTATTGGCTGTAAGTTCAATGTTAATGAATCAACAATATATATTAAGTAAGCTGTCTTTGAACAGAAACACACATAAAACAAGGTTATATGTTGGTTGGTTGACAAAAATGTGACCAGAAGCTAAAAGTACATTAACTCTGTATTTCTTTTAGGAGCAATGGTTCAATATTCACTAATTTACTGCTCACAATGACTTTATGGAACAGGGCAACTGCAAATAATGAGAATTGACTGTATAAATTTACATTATTGTTGGAGGGTAAGTTGAGAATAGATACTACTTTATCCACTTGGGCACACAACTTTGCAGAATTAGTGGAGGAAAACTCTTCTCTCCTGTCTCGTGTTCACAGTGGAGGAGGAGAAGATTCCTAATCTCTTGACCCATGATTTCATTCCCTCCTCTCAGGAGGGGATTTGTAAAAAAGTCTTCTGTGCAGTCAATCTAGCCACAAGGCACATAAATTCTTCTGGGCTCCTCCATGCCACTGGGTTTTTAGGGACAGGTTTTCCAGGGGAAGATGGGGGACTTGGCAAAACCTTGGAGTCTGTGGCTGGGTGAGTTTGACTCATTAGTCTAGTCTCTCATAACAGCTTTATCAGTAATAACAGTGATAATTTGATCTCTCCAACATAACTTTTGTTCTCTAGTTTTCTTCTAAATTCTGCTGAGGAAAAGCATTATACACAGCCCTCTCCAGTGCCAATAAAGATGAATTATATAGTACAGGATAATTCACAGTACAGGATTTGCTAGATGCCCTTCTCAATACCCTTATTCCCAAACATTATCCAAGTTTATTCTTGAGGTCACAGCCAAGCCATGTCCTATGTAATGACTTCCATGTGCCTGTATCTAGCTGGCTTAGTTGAGACCTTGATTTTGGACTTCTAGTTTCCAAAACTGTGAGACAATAAATTTCAATTTTTAAGTCAACCCATTGTGTGGCATTTTATATAGCAGCCCTGGGAAACTAAGGAAGTACCTGGTCCTAGAAAGTGGGGTGCTACTATTACAAATATTTAAAAATGTGGAAGTGACATTGGAATTGGGTAAGGGAATTTTGCGGTCCTTGATAGAAAAAGCTTAGATTGTCTTGAAGAGAGCTGCAAGCTCTCTAAGATGATAGAAATTATCTATCATCTTAGAGTGTGTGTGTGTGTGTGTGTGTGTGTGTATATATATATATATATATATATATATATAATCTTAGAGTGTGTGTGTATATATATATTTATCATCTTAGAGTGTGTGTGTGCATATATATATAATCTTAGAGAATATATATATGTAATTAACAAAATGTTAGTAGAAATATGGATATTAAAGATACATTCCAGTGAAGCCTTAGTAGGAAATGAATGTGCTGTTGGAAACTGGAGGGGAGGTGATTCTTGTAATAAAGTGACAGAGAAGTTGGCAAAATTGTGTTCTGATGTTGGATGGAGGCAGAACTTATAAATGATAAACTTGGATATTGAGCTGAGAAGATTTCCAAGAAAAGTGTGGAAAGTGCAGGCTGATTTCTCCTTGCCATTTATATTAAAATGTGAGATGAAAGAGATAAATTGAACTGAACCGTTAAGCACAAAGAAACCAGCAATTGATGATCTTGGAAGCTCTCAGCCTATCCAGATAATGTGCCCTGAGACTAGTTAAAGTCATAAGTAGCTCTATCAGGGCTCTCCCTGAGTTCCCAAGAAGTGATCCCCCAGAGAATGGTATCCCACATGAGGGAGGGCTGAGCAGGTGTTTGCTTAGATTATATGGTGTGCCGGTTTGAATGTATTGTGTCCCCCAAATGCCATTATCTTTGTAGTTTTGTGGGGCAGAAGTTTTGGTGCTGGTTGGATTTGCTTGGACTGTGCCCCACCTAGCTGTGCATAATGATTCTGATGAGATGTTCCCATGGAGGCATAGCCCTGCCCATTCAGGGTGGGCCTTGATCGGTGGAGCTATATAAATGAGCTGACCGGGGGGAGGAAATGGAGTGCAGCTGTGAGTGATGTTTTGAAGAGGAGCAAGCTCGCTAGAGAAGAGCATCCTGGGAGAAAGCCATTTTGAGGCCAGAGCTTTGGAGCAGACGCCAGCTGCCTTCCTAGCTAACAGAGGTTTTCCGGACGCCATTGGCCATCCTCCGGTGAAGGTACCCGATTGCTGAGGTGTTACCTTGGACGCTTTGTGGCCTTAAGACTGTAACTGTGTAGCTAAATAAACCCCCATTTTATACAAGCCTATCCATCTCTGGTGTTTTGCATTCTGCAGCATTGGCAAACTAGAACATGTGGCTTATTCATGGATCCAGTAAGCCAGGATTGGAAATGCAGTTATCAAGGAAGGCTACGTGGAAGATCCTTTTTCTCTGATGGCTTGAACCCTCTTGAACTTCATGGAAAAATGGCAAGATTTTTTGATAACTTTATGTAAGCAGAGTTACTGCCCTCCTACTCTGAATGAAACAGAGATGGCATGAAGAGAAGGAAAAATGACTTCACAGATGCAGCCATAGAAGCAGTAGCCTGGGCAGAAGAGATTTCTGTGGGCCAAAAGAGAGGGGCTTCAGCCCTGGCTTTTGGATAGGGTGGGTCTTCCACCCCAGCATTTGGAGGAGGTGGACTTTCCACCCTGGTATTTGGAGAGGGAGGGCCTTCGACCCCAGGGTTCAGAGACAGCTTGCCACCACCCTGGTGCCTGGAGGGGGTGGGGTCTAGTACATGGCATTCAAGGATGGCATTCAGGAACAGCAGAGCCCCTGCCTCAGTGCCTAGAAAGGGAGGAACTGCTGCCTTAGCAGGCTCAGAGAACAAAGCTTCAATCCACAGATGACTCTCAGAACTTGAGATCTAATGGAGTTTGCCCTGTTGAGTTTTGGGCTTGCTTGGGATGGATGATGTCTCTTTCTTCCAATTACTCTCTTCTGGAATGGTAGTATCTATCCTATGCCTATTCCACCATTGTATTTTGGAAATAGATAACTTGTTTTTTAGGTTTCACAGGTCCACAGACAGATAGGAATTTTGCCCCAGAACTAACCACACTTTTAACTGATTTTGATGAATCTCTGGACTTAGGGCTGTTCCTGAAATAGCTGAAGCCTTTGGGGATGTTGGGATGGAGTGAATGTATTTTGCCTGTGGGAAGAACATATCTTTTTGGGGCCCAGAGGGTGGACTATAGGGGAATTGAATCATGTTCCCCACAAAAGACAGGTTCAAGTCCTAATCTGTGTTCCTGTGGTTGTGAACACATTTGTAAATAGAATCTTGGAAGATGTTTCTATTACTTATGGTGTGGACTTATTTGTGAACAGGATCTTTGAAAACTTATTTACATGAGGCCATATTGAATCCATATGGCTGAAGTCCTTATATGGAGAAGAAATCTAAACACAGATGACTGAAGAGGAGAAATAGAAGCCAGAAAGAGAAGCCACATGATAGGGCAGAGACACAAGCCAAGGAACCCCACGCATTATGGCAAACCAACACCAGCACACAACAGACCCTGGGAGAAAGCATGGTCTGTCAATACATTGATTTTGGACTTCTAGCTTCCAAAACCATGAGACAATAAATTATCATTGTTTAAGAAAACCCATTATGTAGTATTTATTATAGAAGCACTGACAAATTAAGAGTTCATCCTTACTAATGACAGTGGCTATTCCCCCTCTTTACTTCTGGTCAAAATAAGGGTCTCATAACTAATGTAGCAATTTGTATCTGAATATGTTCGTGTGCCAGGCAGAATTCTAAGATGGTCCCCAATATTCCTGTTCTCTGGTTTTCATGCCCTGTATAATCCACTTCTCTTGAGTGTGCGTGGGACCTACAAATATGATGGGATGGTTGCTCCCTTAATTATGTTCATTATATAAGATCCATCATAGCAGACTGGAGTGGGATTTTCCTGCTGGCTTTGAAGAATTAAAGTGCCATGTTATGAAAAGTTCATGGGGGTAGGATCTGAAGGAGGTCACAGTTTGCTAAGAGCAACTCCAGGCTGATGTCCAGCAAGAAAATGGGGTACCTACAGCTGCAAGCTACTAAACTCTGCTAACAACCTCAATGAGCTTGGAAGAGGACCTTGAGCTCCAAACGAGAATCGAGACCTGTCCAACACCTTCATTTCAGTTTAGTGAGATTTGGAGGAGAGTACCCAGTTGAGAAGCGCTGATCTCAGAGTCATGAAATGATAAACACAGATGTTGTTTTTAGCCATGAAGTTTGTAGTAGTAAGTTTTTACACCACAATATAAAACTAATATAAGTTTGCTCATTTTGTCCAAACCCACCATTTTACAGATAAGGCTATAGAGCATAATTCCTCAAGGAATTCCAAAGTTTTGGATATGTGTAACTAATTTGATATTCTCATTGAGATATAAGTTGTCACATAGCAGTTGAGTCTCCCTGGCATATTTAGATTGTGTGGGTTAAAACAGCTCAATATAGTAGAAAGACCAGACCATTTTGTGTTTTCCATAAACAAAATGAGGATCTTCATGCAGACAGATCTGTGAGACTCCTTCCCTTAAAATAATTCAATTTTCTGCAAATATTTGGTAGGTATGTTTCTGAGGAATGTAACACCTATTGTCTTGAACACTGCTGCCACTAGGGCAAATGTACACTTATCTCAGGAACATGCTTCTCGCATCTGAATGAGAAACAGTTTTAGGCATCAGACCTGTATCTTTGAGAAAGATCTGAGACCCCTTTTCCTAAGCCTAATGATGAGTGTCAATTACTGCCAGATGGGATAGCAATAAAAAAAAGGCAAATTAGCAATTCATCTGAAAAGCACAGTTTTCCATTTCTTGTTTTTCTCCTTCAAATGTCATTAATGCTGAATCCAAAGACCTGACTCTCTTGGTTGTTTTACTTTTACCAATTGGGAAGAAATTAAATAGGACAGGGAAACAAATTCAAACAAAATGTTCAGCAGAGAAAAAGAAATTCTGTAATTAGAAAACAGGGAGGCCAGTTTGTAAGGGCAAAACTACTCGTCCCAAGCAGAAGTGCCTGCTTTTAAAATAGATTGGTATCTACCCCATGATTAACAAGTGGAAGAAGGGATCCCATTCAAACATTTTCCTTTGACAGCCAAAATTTTGAATTAAGATAAACTTGAGATATATTCTATAATTAGTTTCCATTTGTATGTTGATAACAAGTGGAAAGATAAGGATCTTTCTGGGTTAATAGAAAATCAGCAAGTAAACTGCTTAATTGTATGAAGTACTTTTAAGGTAGCATGAACTGCGTACAGTGTAAAAGTATAATAGTACTACTTGTATAAGGAAGGAATTATGGAGAAGGAAATAATTCACATAAATATGAATATTTGGGGGCTTATTCATAAATTACTCAATATTTTGAAATACTGTATATGGCACAGTTAAAATAAATGATACACACGTGCAGAAGTAT
The DNA here is from genome assembly GCF_015220235.1 of Choloepus didactylus. NCBI lineage: Eukaryota > Metazoa > Chordata > Mammalia > Pilosa > Megalonychidae > Choloepus > Choloepus didactylus. The sequence continues at coordinate 33,838,848 of NC_051307.1, forward strand.
AATAAACTTCCTTAAAATCTCTAAATACACCAAAAAATCCACAATTTTTAAATTAATTTTATTTCCATCATTTCTCTTAAACATTAGAAAATATTTTTCTTTAGGTATGAAAATTAAATTAAATGGCAGTATTATCCTAACAGATCTTGAAAGAAGTGTTTAATAGTTATTTTGCAATAATATGTGTTCAAAGATAGTTTTAAAAATATGTCAAGTTTTCATGGAATACTTAATTAGGTTTTTGAGGCATATGATTCATCTTTACTGTGAGTTTTGTTGCTTATAAAACACATTAAAAAATCCATTCTTCAATATATAAATCTCTACAAAAATAGTGCTACCAATTTGCGTGGCAGATTTGGAGACATAATGATAAATAGCTTGAAGTTAGCGCGAATCATCACTATCACCATGTGATAACAGATGTGCTATAGTCACATCCTCATATTGTAGCTTTATAAAGAAGCTGCCTTCTTTATATGACTTCTCTTGCAAAATAGTTACCAGAAGGCCCCAATAGACTTCTCTTTATGTTTTGATGGCCAGAAAAGGAACAAATGCCAACACTTAAACCAATCACTGGCAAAAGGGGATCCATGGCATGACTTGTTTAAATCAATCATGATTCATCTTGTGGAGCTAATGGAGGAGGCTTCTTCCCTGAGCACAAGGCTATCAATTTAATAACTTAACAAAATTGGGTTTCAGAAAGACAGATGAAGGGGAGAAGCCATCGGAAAGGGCAAGTATTGGCAAACTACAGACAGACTCATTTGTTTACATATTTTCTGTGGTTGTTTTCATGCTACAATGGCAGTGTTGAGTAGATAGGACAGAGACCATATGACTTACAAGCCTAGAATATTTACTATTCACACTGGCAGAAAAATTTTGCTAACTCTTAAGACAAGGCAATCAGCATTTTCCTCCACAATTTATATGACATAGTTCTAGGACATTTTATTATTATAAAAAAAATTGAGATTATAACCATAAGCCACCTATAGAAATAAGACTTACTGTTTAAGGATCTTGCCTTTTTATTTATTAGACTTAGCCAGTTTTGGGCCAGTTATTGAACAGAAATGAGGCTTGGGAATGCAACTGGAATGGGGAAGAGCTAGAGAACAAGAAGCAGCATGAAGACAACCATCATTTGGAGAAGGGAAGGGAGCTACCTCAGGGATTAGAAAATCTATCTACTTCCTAAATGACCAAGAGTCTCCCAAAGAATAGGCTGTTGAGTCTGCAGAATAGAAGGAAGACTGTGCTGCTTCTTTGCATCCCCACAACAAAACCAAAACATTACCCTTCCAAGTGATTTTTAAGCTCAAATACAGCAGTAAAAGGAAGAACTCAAATAAATGTTGCAACTTGTCTAGCAAGATAGCCCTGGAGGATAGTTAACCTATTTAAAACATATTAAAACTGTCTTCCAACAGTCAGAACATGAAACTCCTTTTCCTTCACCAAAAAGAGCACATAAGGCCAAAAAGATGATACTAAAAAGAACAGAAAAGGATTGGAAAGAACGGTGAGTCGTTTTCTCCCTCATTCAACATCCCAAAATACTAAGAATAGAAGAGGAAACAGATAGACATTTCAGGTTTGATCAAAATGACATTAGTGAAAAATGCTAGAAAAGTCAACAAGCTGGAAATGATTTTGATGGTGCCAATAAAAATAAGTAGACTCTAACACATTCTTTTTTATGATATTTGATATAAGAGGATGATGAGGAAAAGCCCAGATCAGCTGCTTTTAAAATAAAAGGGATAAGCTAGAAGGAGATACCTGAAACTGTTGAACTGCAATCCAGTAGCCTGGATTCTTGAAGATGATCATATAACTATATAGCTTGTACTGTGTGTACATGTGATTGTGAAACCTTGTGGCTCACACTCCCTTTATCCAGTGAATAGACAGATGAGTAGAAAAATGGGGACTAAAAGTAAGTGAATAATAGGCGGGTAAGGGGGGTATGGGATATTTTGGGTGTTCATTTTACTTTTATTTTTATTCTTTTTTTTGGAATAATGAAGATGTTCAAAAATTGATTGTGATGATGAATGCACAACTATATAATGATACTGTGAAAAATTGATTGTACTGTGGTTGATTTTATGGTATTTGAATATATCTCAATAAAATCACATTAAAAATATTTCTGTCGGTATTTCCTTATGAGCGGAAGATAAACTCAACCTCATATAGAATGTGTTATTCTAATAAATGGCATTTTAGAGGTGGTCTACTGCACTGAGTTAAATATTTTCCTTTTGTTCACAAAATATATTTGTAGTAAATAAAAATAGGTTTTAACAAGATGAAGATCACTTTTCTAAGTTTTTGTTAATGCAAAGAATGACTGAATTTAAATGAAGTTAGTCATTTAAAATTGACAAATAATTTACCTAAAATCTTAAAGTTATGTTTTTTTAACTAATTCCCCACCTACCCCAACTCCTTGACCCCTTCATTCTCCCTACCTGAAACCCTTGGGGGTCTATAATCTGTTTTCTGTCTCTATGAATTTGTTTATTGTAGGTATTTTGAATAAGTGTAATCATACAATTTGTCCTTTTGTGTCTAGTTTATTTCAGTCAACAAGATGTCTTCAAGGTTTCATCCATGTTGTCACATGCATCAGGAATTCATTCCTTTTTAGATTTGAATAATATTCCATTGTATATCTATACCATGTCTTGTTAAGCCATTCATCTATTGATGGACGCTTAGATTGCTTCCACCTATTTAGCAAATGTGAATAATGCTGTTATGAATATTGGTGTACAAATATCTGTTCAAGTCCCTGTTTTCAGTTCTTTTGGGTATATAACTAGGAGTGGAATTGCCAGATTATATGGTAATTCCATGTTTGACTTTCTGAGGAACTGCCAAACTGTTTTCCACAGCAGCTACACTATTTTACATCCTTGCTTCCATCTTTTGTGTTCTCCAAACCCTCACCAGCCTTGTTATTTTCAGGTTTTTCTTTTCTTTTCTTTTCTTTTCTTTAAATAACAGCCATCTTAGTGGATGTGAAGTAGAATCTCATTGTGGATTTGATTTGTATTTCCCTAATGGCTAATAATGTTGACATGTTTTCATGTTCACGTGCTATTGACTATTCATACATCTTTGCCCGTCTTTTACTTGGATTGTTTGTCTTTTTTGTTGTTGAGTTGTAAGAGTTCTTTATATATTCTGGATATTAACCCCTTATCAGATATATGGTTTCCAAATATTTTTCACATTCTGTAGGTTATCTTTTTACTTTCTTGATAATGCCTTTTTTTGTTGTTTTTGTTTTATTTTGTTTTGTTTTGTTTTGTTAAAGAAGTTTTGGGCTTATGGAACAATTATGCATAAAATACAGGATTACCATACACTGCCCCACCACAAACACCTTGCATTGGTATGGAGCATTTGTTACAATTGATGAGAGCACATTTTTATAATTTTACTATTAATTGAAATTCATGGTTTAACTTAGAGTTCCCTGTTCGTGTAGTGTAGTGCCATAGATTTTTTTTTAATTTTTATTGTTACCGTATATATATAATCTAACATATCCACTTTTAATCATATTCAGATATATATTTTAGTGTTTTTAATTGCATTCACAATGTTGTGCTACCATCACCATCATCCATTACCAATACATTCCAACATTCCAAACAGGAATCTGGTATACTTTAAGCCTTAACTTCCCATTTGCTATCTCTAACTCATCCCCTGCTAACTTATATTTTAGATTCTGACTCTATGAGTTTGCTTATTCTAAGTGTTTCAGATCAGTGAGATCATGCAATATTTGTCCTTTGTGCCTAGCTTATTTCGCTCAACATGATGTCTTCAAGTTTCATCCATGTTGCTGCATGTATCAGGACTTCATTCCTTTTTATAGGTGAATAATAGTCCATTGTATGTATAGACCACATTTTATTTCTCCATTCATTGGTTGATGGACACTTGGATTGTGTTTATCTTTTGGCAATTGTGATTATGTGGCTATGAATATCAGTGTGCAAATCTCTGTTTCATTCCCTGCTTTCAATTCTTTTGGGTATAGACCTAGAAGTGGAATTGTCAGGTCAAATGGTAGTTCTACATTTAGCTTTCTAAAGACCACTAAACCGTATTCCATAACAGCTGCACCATTTTACACCATTTCACTGCCACCATTTCATTGCACCATTTCATTGCCACCAGCAATGAATGAATGTTCCTATTTCTCCACATCCTCTCCATCACTTGTTCTTTTCCATTTTTTTTTTTTTTTAATAACAACTGTTCTATTGGGTAAGAGATGGTGAGATCTCATTGTGGATTTGGTTCACATTTCCCTGATGGCTAATGATGTTGAACATCTTTTCATGTGCTCTCTGTTTGTGCCAGTTTGAATGTATTATGTCCCCCCAAACACCATTATCTTTGATGTAATCTTGTGTGGGCAGATGTTATCAGTGTTGATTAGATAGTAATTCTTTGAGTGATTCTTTGGAATGTGCCCCACCCAGCTGTGGGTGATGACTCTGATTGGATAATTTCCATGGAGGTGTTGCTCTGCCCATTCGAGGTGGGTCTAAGTTGAGTCACTGGAGCCATATAAATGAGCTGATGACAGAGGGAACTCAGTGCAGCTGTGAGTGACATTTTGAAGAAGAGCTACAGCCAAGAGGGATACTTTGAAGAAAGCACAGGAGCTGCAGATAAGAGACATTTTGAAGATGGCCATTGAAAGCAGACTCTTGCCCCGGAGAAGCTAAGAGAGGACAGATACCCCAAGTGCAACTAAGAGTGACATTTTTGAGGAACTGCAGCCTAGAGAGGAACATTCTGGGAGAAAGCCATTTTGAAACCAGAACTTTGGAGCAGATGGCAGCCACATGCCTTCCCAGCTAACAGAGGTTTTCCAGACACCATTGGCCATCCTCCAGTGAAGGTACCCGATTGCTAATGTGTTACCTTGGACACTTTATGGCCTTAAGAGTGTAACTGTGTCAACAAATACACCCCCTTTTATAAAAGCCAATCCATTTCTGGTATTTTGCATTCTGGCAGCATTAGCAAACTAGAACACTGTTCATTTGTATATCTTCTTCGGAGAGATGTTTATTCAAGTCTTTTGCCCATATTGTAATTGGGTTGTTTGTCTTTTTGTTGTTAAGTTGAAGGATTTCTGTATATATTCTGTATATTAAACCTTTATCAGATGTGTGGTTTCCAAATCTTGTCTCCCATTGTGTAGGTTGTCATTTTATTTTCATGACAAAGTCATTTGAGGTGCAAAATTTTTTAATTTTGATGAGTTCCCATTTATTTACTTTTTCCCTTTTGTTGCTTGTGCTTGAGTATGAAGTCTAAGAAACCACTGACTAACACAAAGTCCTGAAAATGATTCATTCTATTTTCTTCTAAGAATTTGATAGCTCTAGCTCTTTGATCCATTTTGAGTTGATTTTAGTTTATGGTGTGAGGTTAGGGTCCTCCTATGTTTTTGCAAATGGAGATCCAGTTTTCCTAACACCATTTGTTGAAGAGACTGTTCTTCCACAATTGAGTGGTCTTTGCCACCTAGTCACAAATCAGTAGGCCATAAATATGAGGATTGATTTCTGAGCTCTCAGTTGGATTCCATTGGTCTAGAAGTCTGTCCTGTGCTAGTACAATGCTGTTTTGATTATTGTGTCTTTGAAATAAGTTTTAAGAACATGAAGTGTGAGTCTTCCAACTTCACTCTTCTTTTTCAAGATGACTTCAGTTATTCAGGGCCCCTTACCCTTCCAAATAAATTTGAAGAATGGTTTTTCCATTTCTGCAAAGAGGTTGCTGGATTTTAGGTGGGAGTGCATTGAATCTATTAATAGTTTTGACATCTTAATGAAATGTAGTCTTCCAATCCATAAACACATAATGCCCTTTCATTTATTTAGGCCTTCTTTGATTTCTTTTAGCAATATGTTGTATTTCTCTGTGTCCAAATTTCTTTACATCCTTGGTTAGATTTATTCCTAGATGTTTAATTCTTTTCATTGCTATTGTGACTAGAATTCTTTTCTTGATCTCTTCTTCTAATTGCTCATTATTTATGTATAGAAACAACATTGATTTGGGGGTGTTTATCTGGTACCCCTCCAATGTGCTGAATTTATTTATTAGCTCTGGAAGCTTTGTTGTGGATTTTTCAGGATTTTCCTCATATAGAATCATATCATCTACAAACAGGAAAAGTTTTACTTCTCCCTTTCCAATTTGGATGACTTTTATTTCATTTTTCTTGCCTCATTACTTTGGCAAGAACTTCCAGTGGATAGCAGTGGTGATGGTGGGCATCCTTGTCTTGTTCCTGACCTTAGAGGGAAAGCTTTCAGTCTTTCATCAAGTAGGATATTAGCTGTGGGATTTTCATATATGTCATTTATCAAATTGGGGAAGTTTCCTTCTATTCATGGTGTTCTAAGTGTTTTCATCATGAAGCAGTACTAGATTTTGTTAAATGTCTTTTCTGCATCAGTCGAGATGATCATATTTTTTTTTCTTTCATTCTATTACTGTGGCGTATTATTACATTAGTTGATTTTCTAATGTCAAACAAACCTTTTATACAAGGGATAAATTCCACTTGATCACGTGTATAATTCTTTTTATATGTTATTGGATTTGGTTTGCCAGTATTTTGTTGAGGATTTTTGCATCTATAATCATAAGAGATTTTTGTCTATAGTTTTCTTTTCTTCTGGTATCTTTATCTGGCCTTTTGGCTCCTTTGGCTTCTGTGGGTGTTTGTTTTTCTCTCTGAGCTCTCTAGCTTTTTTCTGTCCTTTATTCTCTCATAAAGGACTCTAATAAAGGGTTAACAACCACCTTGAATTGGGTGGGTGGGCCAATTGAAACAACCTAATCAAAAGGTCCTACCAGCAATAGATCTGCACCCACAGGAATGGATTAAAAGAACATGGCCTTTTCTGGGGCACATAACAGCTTCAAACAAGCACATCTAGGTTTTCTAATTTATTGGTATACAGTTGTTCATGCTATCTGCTTATAGTCCTTTTTATTCCAGCAGGGTCAGTAGTGATGCCCCCCTTTTCATTTCTGATTTTAGTTATTTTTAGCCTCTCTCTAATTTTTTTGACAGCTAGCTAATGATGCATCAATTTTATTGACCTTTTCAAAGAAAAAACTTCTGGTTTCATTGATTCTCTCTATTGTTTTTGTTTGTTTGTCTGTTTCTATTTAATTTATTTCCACTCTAATCTTTGTTATCTCCTTCTTTCTGCTTGCTTTGGGTTTAGTTTGCTCTTTTTATTCTAGATCTTCCAGTTTTGAGGTTATGTCTCTGATTCAGACTTTCTTCTTTTTTAATGTAAGCATTTATAGCTATATATTTCCCTCTCAGCACTGCCTTCACTGCAACCCATAAATTTTGGAATGTTGTATTTTCATTTCCATTTGCCTCAAGATATTTCCTAATTTTGTTTCTTATTCCCTCTTTAATCCATTGGTTTAGAGTATGTTGTTTAATTTCCTCATGTTTGTGAATTTTCCATTTCTCCCTCTGTTATTGATTTCTAGCTTCATTCTGCTATAGTCAGACAATATACATTGTTTGATTTCAATTTTTTTTTAATTTATTGAGACTTGTGTGACCCAACATATGGTCTCCTAGAGAATGATTCATGTGCACTGGAAAAGACTGTGTATTCTGTCTTGGTTGGGTGAAGTGTTCTATATATACCTGTTAGGTCTACTTGGTTTAGATTATCATTCAAGTCTTGTACTGCCTTTTTGCTAATCTGACAAAATGTCCTATCCATTATTGAGAGTGGTGTATTAATGTCTTTCACTATTAATGTAGAACCATCAATTTATCTCTTCATATCTGTCAGTATTTGCTTCACATATTTTGGGGCTCTGTTAGGTGCATATATATTTATAATTGTTACATCTTCCTATTGAATTGTCCCCTTTAGATAATAACCATCTTTGTACCTCAAAACTATTGTATTTAAGTTTTATCCAATATTAACATTTTTTCTAATGTTAATATAGCCACCCCATCTGTCTTTTGGTTACTACTTGCATGATATATTTTTTCCATCCTTTCACCCTCAACTAATTTGTATCTTTGAATTCTAGTTGAGTCTCTTGCAGATGGCTGTCCTAGTTTGCTAATGCTGTGGAATGCAAAACACCAGAGATGGATTGGCTTTTATAAAAAGGGGGTTTATTTGGCTACACAGTTACAGTCTTAAGGCCATAAAGTGTCCAAGGTAACACATCAGTAATCAGGTACCTTCACTGGAGGATGGCAAATGGCATCCGGAAAACCTCTGTTAGCTGGGAAGGCACGTGGCTGGTGTCTGCTCCAAAGTTCTGGTTTCAAAATGGCTTTCTCCCAGGACATTCCTCTCTAGCAAGCTTGCTCTTCTTCAAAACGTCACTCACAGCTGTACTCTGTTCCGTCTCTTTGAGTCACCATGTTTTATATGGCTCCACTGATCAAGGCCCACCCTGAATGGGTGGGGTCACACCTCCATAGGAGTATCCCACCAAAGTCACCACCCACAGCTGGGTGGGGCACATTCCAAGCAAATCTAACCAGCACCAAAACATCTGTCCCACAAGACCACAATGATAATGGCATTCGGGGGACACAATACATTCAAACTGGCACATTCCACCCCCTGGACCCCAAAATGACATTATCTTTCCAAATACAAAATACATTCATTTCATCACAATATCACAAAAACTTAAACCATTTCAGTAACAAAAGTTAAGTACAAAATCCCATCAAAATCAAATATAGGCGTGGTCAGTCCTAAGGCATACTTTTCCTTTAGCTTGGATCTGTGGACTTAGAACAAGTTATATGCTTCCAATATACAAAGGAGGGACATTCATAGGATAAACATTTCCATTGCCATAAGGAGAAAGAGTAAGGAAAACAGGGTTAACAGGACCAAAACAGTTCCTAAAACCTGCAGGACAAACTCCATTAGATTTCAAAGTCTGAGAGTCATTAACAGAATGACGTTGCATCCTTGGGGCTTGAGAGAGCGGGAGCCTAACCCTTCCTAAGGGCCTTTTCGGCAGCCCTTTCCTCTCCAAATGCTTAGATGAGTGCTCCAACATACCCACACATTGGGGAGACCACCTTCTCGGCCCCACCCTCCTCAAACATCGGGGCAGCTCCCGGATTCCCTTCCATCTCCGGGGCACACGCTCAACCCCTTCAGAACAGTGGGGTGGCAGCCAGGCTCTCCCCAATTCCCTGGGAATGTGCTCCAACCTCTTTGGGACCTGAGGTGGCAAAACTCTCCCAGAGCATCGAGGCGGAAAGCCCGCCTTTGACCTCCAGGGCAAACTCACCCTTTCCATGCATGTGGGCTGCTCCACTCTCCCAGCCCTAAACCTCTTGACTCCAGATCTCAACCTCCATGGCTCTGTCTTTGAAGAAATTTTTCCTTTAATTTTTTCCTTGTCTGTCTCCTCCAGTCCAGACCAGCAATGGCTCTGTCTATAAAGATCTCGCAAAAATTCTGTTGGCTTTGCATGAAGCATGCAGGGGTCAAAGCCATCAGACAATAAGAGTTTCCACAAATCCTTTCTGGATAATTCCATCTTCAATCTTGGCTTGTAATGAAATTGCAGCTGGGTTCCATGTTTGGTAACATCCTCACGTTGGGCTGTTGCTTCTGGGATTCCACCCCTTGGAAGCCTGGAATTTTCCAAGCCATCAGTTTCTGGTTTCTTTGAACCCAAGAGTTCAGTTCTAAGTTTATCTCTCTCTGCTCGCATTTTACTATAAGCTGCAAGGAGAAGCCAGGATACATCCTCCACACGTAGTCTGGAGATCTCCTCAGCTAAGTATTCCAGGTTGCCACTTTTAAATTCTTCCCTCCATCTGACACCAGGACTCAATTTTGCCAAATTCTCTGCCACTTTAAAGCAAGGATCACCTTTCTTCCAGTTTGCAACAACACATTCATCATTTCTGTTCAAGGCCTCATCAGAAGTGTCTTTAGAGTCCATATTTCCACAAACAGTCTCTTTAAAGCAGTTTTGCCCTTTTCTATCAAGCTCCTCACAACTCTTCCAGAAACGCCTCATTATCCATTTAAAAAGCCATTCCAACATGTTTGGTATTTGCAAACTCAGCAGCAAAAGCACCCCACTTCTCTGGTACCAAAATCTGTCCTAGTTTGCTAATGCTGCAGAATGCAAAACACCAGAGATGGATAGGCTTTTATAAAAAGGGGGTTTATTTGGCTATACAGTTACAGTCTTAAGGCCATAAAGTGTCCAAGGTAATACATCAGTAATCAGGTACCTTCACTGGAGGATGGCAAATGGCGTCCAGAAAACCTCTGTTTGCTGGGAAGGCACGTGGCTGGCTTCTGCTCCAAAGTTGTGGTTTCAAAATGGCTTTCTCCCAGGACATTCCTCTCTAGCAAGCTTGCTCTTCTTCAAAACGTCACTCACAGCTATACTCCGTTCCGTCTCTTTGAGTCACCATGTTTTATATGGCTCCACTGATCAAGGCCCACCCTGAATGGGTGGGGTCACACCTCCATAGGAGTATCCCACCAAAGTCACCACCCACAGCTGGGTGGGGCACATTCCAAGCAAATCTAACCAGCACCAAAACATCTGTCCCACAAGACCACAATGATAATGGCATTCGGGGGACACAATACATTCAAACCGGCACAATGGCATATAGCTGGATCATGCTTTTTATACTTTCTGCCAGTCTCTGCCTTTTGACTGGAGAGTTAAATCCATTTTCATTTAAAGTCACTACTGATAATACAGGACTTGCTTCTGCCATTTTCTTATTTAGTCTTTGTAAGTTTTATACCTTTTCTGTTCCTCACTTCCCTTAATGCCTACTTTTATATTTATTTGCTTTTTTGTGTTGTACCACATAGAGTACTATGATGGTTTGAAGCTGTATGTACTCCAGAAAAAATCATGTTCAGAAAACATCAGCTAATCCATTCCTGTGAGTGTAGACCTATTGTTGGTGGGACCTTTTGATTATATTATCTCAATTGAGATTTGACCCACCGTATTCAAGTGGATCTTAATCTTCTAACTGTAGTCCTTTATCAGAGGATACAAGACAGAGAGAAAACACAGGAAAAAGCTGCAGAGAAGCTGAAAGAAGACATACAGAAGCTCAGAAAGAAACCCATAAATATAGAGGGAGCCACTGAAGCCAGAAGTTGAAAGCAATGCAACCTGGAAGAGAAGAGAAAGACCAGTAGATGTTGCCATGTGATGGCCATGTGACAGAGCAGCTGAGGAATGCAGTAGCTAGACTTTGAGGAGAAGGTATCATCCTGTTGATGACTTAATGTGGACATTTTCATGGCCTTAGAACTATGCATTTGTAAGCTAATAAATACCCATTGTTAAAAATCAAACCACTTCTGTTATATTACATTTCATCAGCCTTAGCAAACTAAAACATGTGCCTTCTCATTTCCATTTGGATATATTTTCCATCTATTTACTATTGGGTTAAAATTTAACATCTTAATTGTATAGTACTCATATTTGGTTTGATATTAACTTAACTTCAATAGAAGTTACATACACTTTACCTATATTCCTCTGTCCTCCCACCATTTTTTTGTACTTGTTACTACCTATATCTTTGAATATTGTACATCCAAAACCATAAATTTATCATTATGTTTTATGCATTTGCATTTTAGCCTTTGTAAGAAGTAAGAAGTGGAGTTACATACCAAACAATACTGGCATTTATAATTGCCCAAATGGTTATCATGTTTACCACAGGTCTTTATTTCTTTATGCAGTTTTGAACCACTGCCTAGTGTCCTTTCTTTTCAGTCTGAAGAATTCCATTTCACATTGTTTGTAGGATAGGTCTAGTGTTGATGAACTCCCTCAGCTTTCATTTATCTGAAAATATCTTAATCTCTCTCTCATTTTTGAAAGAGAGTCTTGCAGGATATAAAATTCTTGGCTGGCAGTTGCTTTCTTTCAGCACTTTATGCCTTCTTGCCTTCATGGTTTCTGATGAGAAATCACACTCAAATTGGGACTACCTTGAATGTATCACATTGGTTTTCTTTTGCAGCTTTCGGGACCCTCTCCTTGTCCTCTGTATTCAATAGCATGATCAGTATATATTGGTTGATAATGTCTTTTAATGCATAAAAGTTTTAATTTTGATGGAGTGCAATTTACCTAATTTTGGGCCTCTTTTTATCTATTTTTGCTTTCTTTTGTTGTTGCTTGTACATTTGGTGTCATATCTAAGTATCCATTGCCTAATAATCTTGCAGATTACCCCCTATTTTTCTTCTATGAGTTTTATGGTTTTACCTATTATAAAGGCTATAAATCCATTTATATGTGTTGTAAGGTCAGGGTCCAATTTCATTCTTTTTCATGTAACTATCCAGTATTCCCAGAACCATTTGTTGAAAAGACTATTCTTTCCCCATTGAGTGAGCTTGGCACCTCATCAAAAATCAGTTGGCCATAGAAGTGTGGGTTTATTTTTGTACTCTAAATTCTGTTCTATTCTTCCATTTGTTGGTCCTTATGCCAGTACCACTCTGTTTTGATTACTGTAGCTTTGTAGTAAGTTTTGAAATCTGAAAGTGTGAATCCTCCAACTTTGTTCTTTCTTTTTTATTCCAATATATTTTTGGCTATTTGGGACCCATTTGCCATTCAATTTGATAACTGGCTTTTCCATTTCTGCAAAAAATTCTGCTGGAATTGAATTGAATCTGTAGATCAATTTGGGTAGTATTGATATCTTAACAATATTAAGTCTTTCAGTCCATGAACACAGAGTGTCTTCCATTCATTTAGGACTTTAATTTCTTTCAGCAATGTTGTGAAAGTGTGCAAAGGCTTTTACAGCCTTATTTACATTTATTTCTAGATATTTTATTCTTTTAGATACTATTGTAAATGGGACTGTTTTTCTTGATTTCCTTTTTGGATTGTTCATTGCTGGTGTATAGAAACATAACTTATTATTATGTGTTGATCTTGTACCCTGCAACTTTGCTGAATTAAAGCTTGTACTTTTAACTAGAGTAGTGTCCTGCTTCCCTGTTGCCCTCAAAAATCTGTTCTCAAGAACAGATCTTATGCCATATTAGTCATTTATAAGTTAATATAAACTGGTGCCTAATTTCTTAAACTCTTTCTTGACCCATCTCAAGCAGAAATCCTTGATGCCTTCCCTGTACTTCCATAGCTCCTTGTGATTTCCCAATACAGCACTTGCCATCCTGTATGGTAGTCTTGCTTCTCTGACTCACCTTTGAAACTATGAAAAATAATAGTGTTTTAAACTTTTACTTTGTTAATGTGGTTCTGAAAACAGCCTGCTTTTTATTTAAGACTTTTTGTCTTTTCCATTATAGGATTTCTTAGTATTTACCTCTTCCTGAACTTGCTTGCTTTAACCCCCAGAACTCAATTATACAGAAAGAAAAATTAAAACATCTTCATAAGCTGGAGAAAAGTTTCATTTCATTCCTAACCTCCAATGAAGGCAGAAGTGAGAAGCAGATTTTAACCTGATGCAAATGTCAGAACTGTACTTTCTAGAGAAATAAAGAGTTACAAAGCTTGTGGAATATGTAAGTGGGATCCCTGTGGTCTAGGTGTGAATGTGAATCATTTAAAGTTGAACACTTACTGAAATTGCTTGGTGTGATGTGGACTACAAATTATTGCAAGTGACACAGACACAGGTTGAAAGTAAACTAACTTCCATGTAAATGTGGCCTTAAAGTTAGTTGCATGTGTCAGATGATGTAAGAGTGATAACTGGAGCAAGGTATGCTAATTCTTCTCATGGTTAAATTATATTCTTCTACTGTTTTACATTGATACAATATTCTACATACCATTTCAGTGCTTTAAGCTAAGAGGTTAAAAGAAGAAAATTCTGTAACTGGCACAATGCAATGTAACAACTACTAAATATGGAGCACTATCTTCCCCGATGTCAAACAACTCTGGTATGATTCATTTTAATATGCTTGATCCCATGAATTTAAAATAAAACAACAATATTTATTTAGAAACAGATATACCTAGCCTCAGGCACTATTATCCAACCAGAGATAATATTATTGGCCAAATTCAAGTTTTCCAAATAATAAAATGCAAATATCTTTCAGAGGAATTCAGGTAGCTATCAGATTAGAACAATTCTGCAAGTTATGGCAATCTTAGTTATGTTACTCTCAGTATAATGACAAGTTTTTTAGAAAGTTTAATGGAATTGTAATGTCCCCCAATTTAAAAAGGTGAGGATGGAGAAGAAATGTTCAATTATATTGAATAAATATTTAATAAGTAATTTTTTAAAGGGTGGCCTAATTCATACCCATAAATGGGAAGTAATTTTTCACAAATTAGGATATCATTATTCTGAAAATTCTCTACAAGTTGTATATAAATACATATAAATACACATTGAATAATAATAAAATCTGTTTTAGTTTCCTAGGCTGCTCAAAGCAAATACCATGAAATGATCAGGTTAAGCAATGGAATTTTATTCACTTCTTGTTTTGAGACTGGGAAAATGTCCAAATCAACGCATCATCGAGGTGATGCTTTCTTCCTGAAGACCAGCTGCCAGAGATCCTTGGCTCTTCTGTACATGATGATATCTGCTTGTCTTTCCCTTCTCTTTGAAATCTCAGTGATTTCAGCTTCTTGCTACCATAGCTTTCTTTTCTCTTTGTCTGAATTTCATCCTCTTATAAAAGACTACAGTAACAAGATTAAGCCCCATCCTGACTGAGGTGAGTCCTGACTCACCTGACTCACCTGACTGAGATGAAGTAGCCTCATCAAAATGTCTTTCTTACAATGGGTTCACACCCACAGGAATGGATTAACTTTATGAATGTGTTTTTCTGGGTACAGGTAGCTTCAAACTACCACAATGACTAACCATTATGTAGCATTTAATATAAGCTGTACTTTATAATAGGTGCTTTACGTATTTTAAATCATTTTACTCTCAAAAAGAAAAAAAAACACTAAGAGGTAGGAACTATTGTTATCACTATTTTATAGATGAGGAAATTGAGGTAAATTGAGTCTAATAACTTGCCTGAAGTCACACAGTTAATATTTGGGAAAGCAAGGTTCACACTCCAGTCATCTTGCTGCAGAATTCATGCCCTTAACAATTAAAAAAAAAAAAAAAAAAAAATTAAAGAACAATTCAGCTGCAAATAGTACCCATTGTCAGAAGTAGACAAGGGAATTCATTACTAAAAGTAAAAAGTAAATACACACACTATATATACATACACACACACACACACACACACACACACACATACAGAGTTGTAGTACTCCTCCCCCTTGATTGCTCAAAAGGTATTGAGTAGCTTAGGGGTGCTTAACCTGAGTATGTGCTCTTAGCCCTTAGTGCCTTGACAAACATTGTATTTATGTAACTGTCAATTAATTTATAAAGTGTTTTTCCCCCAGGATTTACTGGAAGTCGATCATTTCTTGCCACTGAAACAGACCACAAATATGAAATAGGAAGATGGGCAAATTAATTGGGTTGTCAAAACTGCCGAGTCCTGTTGTTTTAGTGGAATCTTAACTACAATGCAATTATGTTTCTCCCATTCTAAAAACATATTTGCACTACTAGGTATCTAAAACCTTAGTGTTTCCTATATCTGAGCAATCTTAACATAGAAATGCACAAAGCACTTAAGTATTCTGTGACCATGTAATGCAAAGTAGATCCCGGTCAGTCAGTCAGCACATTTACTGCATACTGATCTAGGCATTCAGCCAGCTCTGTAATTTCTGCATATATTTGTCAGAAAATCGTACAACACCTGGTGATTCTCCTAGTAGATCTGCATATACATTTAATAAGAAAAAAGCATTTGAGCACAAGGCAATTCTAGATTTGAGAATTCTTGGAGTAGAAAATGGATGATAGAAAGATGGGAGGAAGAGGACACAAAGGATTTGGGTGAATTGACCATGACCTGGACTCTGGTCTTCAATCTTTCAAGGCCAGACACTGGGTCTTAACTCTATACCTACAGGAATGGATTGGCTTTAAGTACATGATGTTCTTGGATCTACATCACTTCAAACTATCACACTGCTAGTGCTCCAAATCTCGTCCTTCCAACATCCATTTGTCAGCCTCTACATGATGTATTCTACGTGCTACCCGGTTTCACATGTGGTGGGAAGGGGCTCGTTAGTACCACGAATCTGGTGAACCTTCTTGCTGGTTGTCACCCCTGACAATATGGCAGCAGGAAAGGTCTTCTCATGTGTTCCATCTCTTTTGGTAATTTCAGTGTTGTTTAAGTTGTTTTGGTCAATTCTCTGTTACTATTCCCATAGTTTTCATTTCTATACTTATAAAGTAGAAAACTTTCTGCTGTCTTGACTCAATATTTTGGTCTCTGGTGCAATGCATATTATCAGCATTTTACATTAGGAAATTAAAGACCAGGGAATTTAAGTGATTTTTTGAAACTCATGCAGTTTTATGGTAATGGAGTTAGCATTTGAAATACAAAGTAGTCAGGGTCTAAGCTCTTGCCCTTTTTCATGCCAGCATGAAAATTCTGTTACTTCCTACCTGAGCAGCTGCTGGCCTCCACTCTTGCTAATGCCACAATAAGTATTTATGTCATTTCTGAGCCAAACAGCTGGCCAAAATATATATATATATATATAAATTTATATTTATATATAATAAATAAAGCTCTCTCTATATATACACACACAATAGTCTTCACTCTTTCTCTTCCTCCCTTCCTTCCTTCTTTCTTTCCCTCCTTCCATATTTCCTTACTTCCTTTTTTCCTTCAACAAATATATAGGGCAAGCACTTAAATGCCAGGTGCTATTGCAGGCTCTGAGGATATAGGAGAAAACAAAAGTATCATGAAATCCCTCCTATCTGTAATATTTCATATGGCAATAAATTCTGTGAAGAAAAATAAAACAAGTAAAGGGAGACAGACTATGATAAGGTAGTTATGGAAGGTCCCCCCACCCCCCTGCTACAGTGACCTAAGTAGAAATGTGAAGGAGTGAGCCAGGTAGCTCTCTGGGATAACAACCTTCTAGGCAGAAAAATATATTATCTGTAACATAGTTTATTTTTATGTACAGTAATATTCAGCTTTCATGTTTAGTTGCTTCCCCCTCCCTGTGTGAAATGGATCTACAAGGACACTTCCTATAATTTTATAAGCTAAAGTGAAAAGGAAATATTGGTAAGCCACTGGCAGAGTCAAAACAATAATCAGTGGTGCCTCAGAAGGGTTACATGTTTGTCATATCTAAACGTATAAGCATGTAGAAGGGGTAGCAGTTCTGAGTTTACCACTGTCCCCTCTGTGGAATCAAATGGGTTTTTTAAACTTTAGGGATCATCAAGTCTACCCTTCCATTTTGTAAATGAGGAGAGTGATAGAGGTTCAGCGAGGTTAAGTGCATCGTTCAAAGATCAAAGAGCTAATTAGCCATGTCTTCAAATTATTCAATTCTTTTTCAATCCTCCCACTTACCCTCAGATCCTAAAAGAGTACTTTGAGAGTGTGGGCTCCAAAAAGATACTCTCTTCCTAGAAATCTAGCCATTTTTATTAAATTAGTCTGGGAAGGCAAGGAAAAGGAAGACACTCACTAATGTTTTTGTTTCTTTGAATTTAAGTGGCAAAAGATGAGACAGAGCAATGGGGTAAAGACTGGAACAATTCCATAGTTTGCAACAGTGCCCTGTTAGCACCATACATCATACAATATTTCCTCTATCCTCCCAGGTATTTAGAGTAATGGAATACCAGTATAGCTTCCCAGTTCCATCTATTTTTCTATCAATTCTTGACATTCAAGGTTAGTTTTCTTTTTAAAAAATTAATTATGATATATAATTAACAAAAACATGCTATACAGTATGTACAGCAAACATTAAACTTGTGTCCTGGAATACACACTAAAAATTCTTGTGTGATTTCAGCTACAAAACACATTGCCATTATCTGCAAATATTGATTTAGTTTTCTGACAGGACCTACAAAATCACAAAACATAAGAGTGTAGTTTGCCCAGTTTTCCCAAGACTTCACTGCACACAGTGAATCTGGGGGGCAGGCAGGCAGAAAGTCCTTGTCAGCTCTCCCTGTGCTGAGCATTAGCTGTTACATCACCTTTCTGTTGAACCAGGCTCTGCTCCCAGGTTACATGGGGCAATGAGCTTTTATGTCTCAAATTGCAATAAATTTTACACCACATACATCCATAAAAATACCACCTGAAGGAGAACTGTATCACTTTTATTGATGGTTGTTCTTAATTTTCTTTTTCTATCACTTTGCCTGTTTTGGCCAGAGAGTCACTTTCTTCCCCCCGGTGGGATCTCCAAGGACCCTTTATCCTACTCAGCTCTCTGTTGCAAACCCTCTTTATATGCCATCACTGTACTACAGTCTTATTATGCTTACAATTTCAGAGAGTGTAGGAATTCCTACCTACACTGTTGAACATCTGATTCAACTATGCTTAGGCAAAATTGTCACATGACTCTAAAACATACGTTTTCTTTGGGTATAAACATTCATACATCTACACAAATTCATATATTTAGTCATAGGCTTATACACATATAATATATATATATACACACACACATGTATGCACTGGCCTGGTTGTAGCATTATTTATTATCTTCCATTAAAATAAGATTATAATGAATAAAATAAAACAATACAGAAACTATGTTGGCTTTCCCATTTCTTTGCAACTGCACTTAAGTCCATGCAAGCCTCATCTGTAATTGAGAGCCCTGCTCAAAGAAATGAGGCATCAGCTTCTATTTGATATATTCCTAGGTCTTGGCTGAGAGCATTTCATCAAAGATGAACTGCATCTAATGCAATCACCAGAATTAAAGCAGTTAAGAAAATGCAACTCCTTGCCAAGAAACTCTGCTGTATTGTGCCCTTTATTCACTCGCGATTCCAAAAAGTATGTAGCTAGTACTAATAAGTTGCTGGCTGCAGTTCCAGAAAGAATAGCAGGAACAAAAATGCTGACCTCAGTAAATTTGTCCTAACTTTACAGTCCGTGAAATTCTCACTGATTGATCTACAGGCAACGCATCCATCCATTCCATTACTGTTCTTTCCAAGTGCCTTTTAGGAACTAGCAAAATCAATATAATTCTGTAAATAAAATGAATCTCCATCTATATGACTATAAATATGATAACAGAAAAAGTTGTCATATTTTAACTGATAATTATTTAAACTATCACAGTAATCCAATTTTATTTAGGAAACATAATTACTTTAAAAAATAAGTTGGGGTGTTACATTAATTAAAGTAAATTTAAAGCTTTTTAATTTTCATTATTTTAGGTCAAAGATGCATCAAAACATTTCCCTAATTTTGGTTTAAATATGATCATATTCCAAACATATATAGATATGGGATAAACAGATGATTTTACAGTGGAAAATAGTGTAAGAAGTGCTTCTTTTAGTTGGTCATAATTCATACCAAAAGAAAATGATTATTCAGAATATAAATTATTGAACAAATCAGAAAATAATCTGTTTAGTGTAACAAAATGCTGTTTCATAGGAAAGGCAATATTGAGCCTGACAATACATCTTTTAATTTCTGTGTAAGTTTTCAGACAAAATTAATTTTCTTGGAGATTTTATAATTAAATTCCCAAAGACATTTCAGTTTTTAGATTTTATTCAGCAAGGAAAAGTTCTTACCATGGATAAACACAAACATATACACACACAGGGTATCTTTAGACATGTGTATAAAGAGAGCTCGCTGGGCATAGAAGCAGTCATCACAATGGTAAAGAAACAGCAACTTGAAGGAACAATTTCTCCCAGTAAAACCAGCATCTCTAGATAAATAAGAAAGGCATATGTACACACATACACACATGACCAAACATCTATATAATATCACTGTTATTTTTTAATGAAATATGCTTACACTTTCCAGGCAAAGGCAGCATTTTTTTCAGAGTTGGGTGATAATTTTGTTTAGGAAGGTCATTAATGGACCTATTTACATTCACAAAGTTAGTTCCAGGCCCTAATATAGGACAAAGGCTGAGATAACTTTTTTCTGCTGAATAAAGAATTTGGAGTTTGACAGAGGTAGTTTAAGAGAAGTAGGAAGATAGATATTGGCAATTGGGATAGATTATAAGAGAAAGATAACTGATGAGAGATGCTTTAAGTAGGGAGATGTGGAAATACAAGACATTTAACATATTCAAGATGAAGTTGTTGACTGTGTTAAAATTCTTATCCCTAAGCCTGCATATTTCAGTTAAAAATGTCAATAATCCTATCTATTTTCAGTTGTTCTCTTTGGAGGAGTGGTATAAGGAAGAAAAAGTTGATATAAACCTATAGAAACAGTGGGAGAGATAACAGCAATAATGGGAGGTTAATAATTAAGAATTCAGTATGAGAAGGAATAGTCTTTGGGCTACATAAATCACTTAAAAATCCTCAGAAATAATGAGGGTGCTGGTTTCTCACTGTACATGGGCAATGGATTTAGCCCATTTTAAATGGATATTAGAGGAGAACTTGTGGCTACTTTGGATACCTATAGCATTTGTCAATCAAGTTTAGTACAAGCTAGAAATATCAAGTACAAATTATTGCGGTATTATAAAAGCCAATATTTAGTGTGATACAAATGCGGAATGAAACAAGCAGAAAACAATCTCCCTTTTTTCTGTAACACACAGTATAGCAGCATTTTGACTTCAGGTTAAGCAGATCTGATGGAATTATTATAATGAGACATTATAAAATGTGTCTCATAGAAAAATTTGCTTATATATTACATCTACATGTATAATATATGTATGTTCAAACCAAAGTACTTTAATATTGTGCATTTCATTCTTCTTCTTCCATAATGTTGGAGAATTAACATTGATTATATTTTTGTGAGTAAAACTAACACACAACCGGTTATGCTCTAGGGCAGAACTGGTACTTTAGAAACTCTTATTCATCCATTTATTCACCCGGCTCACATTTATCAAATTCCTAGGATGTTTTGGGCACTTTGCTTAGACACAAGAGAGACAAAAATGAATAATATTTGTCTCTGTTCTCAAACAGAATGTGAACCTGTTTTAGTGAGAGAAAACCAGCTTCAAGAGAGCAGTAGGATGTACTGTGGTAGAGCTAGATGGGATTGCTGTGGCGTCAGAGCAGCAGGTTACAAGAGACTCCCAGGAGAATGTGAGCATTGATGCAGGAGAAGGGGTCGATGAGATGAAGGGGCGGGAGACAGATGGACAGAATGCAGTAGGAACACCACATTCTATTGACTTTGGATGGAAGATGAGTAGTGGGATGCTGGAGACCCTCTCTTTTGTCCACAAGAGCAACTGTTTTCACCTGTTCTGTATCTTTGGTGTTTTACCTAAGATTTTATTTGAACAGAATGTCCTGAAAATAAACAAAGATCAAGAACCAATACTAGGGAACTGTGAGGAGTTTGAAATAGCTGGAACTGAGAGGGCATGTGTGAAAATTACAGAAAATTAAATTAAGGTATTGACAAAGGGCAAATGGTAAACTTGATTAAATGAGAACCTAAATGCAATGGGATAAAATGGAACCTTCCTCTTATATAAGGATAAAAGACCCTAATCAAAATTGGCACCATCACATCACAGAAGAAAAGAGAGACAAAGAAAGAGAGAGAGAGAGAGAGAGATTTACAGTAAGTGTGGTTTATCTCATAGCAAGCTAGGCTCAAGTGGGTCAAGAAAAACCAAAATTCTTATTATCATTCACAATAATAGTAAAAATCTACTGTTCCAAATAATGTAAGATCAAAGCCAGACTAATAATAGAAAAAAAAATTTTTTTTTCTTACTTTTTCCATATGAATACTGCTTCCACAATCATCACTTTGATGTAATGTGTTTACATGATAGGTAAACAGTAAAATTCAACATAGCTCTTCTGGTGGAAGACAGAACTGAAATTAATGCCATCCCACCGTAGGCCCTTTATGGCTTGATAGGAGGAGAGATCCTTTAGCATGTGGCTGGATACTGAAACAGCAGCCAAGTTTACAAGACTTAAAATGGAATCTACTCCTCTTGGGAGAGAGATTGGATGAAATGTGTATGTGTTTTCTTTTAATTATTTCATAATTTTTGATGTTTATTTCTTTAATCCATATGGAGTTTATTTTTATGTAAGTTCTTAGAAGACATTTTCTATTAGTTATAGTAAAAGCATTGTAACTGAAACAGAGAAATGGATGCTTCAAAATGTGTAATAATTGTGTACCTGTACTTATTCACAGGCATAGAAAGGAGACCAGAAAATAAAATGGGCATCAAATGGTTGAAAGTGTTTACCAATAGAAATGGGTCTAGAAGTGAGTGCATGCAAAGGGCTTTCACATTTTGTCTTGATTATAACTTTATTGTTTGCCTCTTGTACAAATAAAACAAATTAATGGATTACTTAAGATGTATCAGTCAATTTTCTTTAAGTTATGCTGGGTGTGCCAGTTTGGATATATTATGCCCCCACAAAAAGCTATGATCTTTAACCCAATCTTGTGGGATTTGGGGATTAAGTTGTTTCCAAGGAGATATGCCTCACCCGACTGCAGGTGAAACTTTTGATTAGATTATTTCCTTGGAGGTGTGGCCCCACCCATTCAGTGTGGGTCTCAATTAGTTTACTGGAGTCCTTTAAAAATGCTGACACAGACCCAGACACTTGCTGGCTTAGCTCAGAGATGCTTGGAGTTGCAGACCCCTGACATTGGCTGACACTGAGGCTTAGACATGCTTGGAGATGGAGACAGAAGAATGTTTAGCTAAAAGACAAATCCCCGAGTTTGCCCCAGGATATGCTAAGACAGGACCCCCTGGTGCTTAGAGAGAAAAGTCCTGGGAGAAAGAACCAAGAACACACAGGATCTGAGAGAGGAGCTGGAACACAACCTGGGATCAGCAGACGCCAGCCATGTGCCTTCCCAGCTAGCAGGTTTTCTGGACACCAATGGCCTTTCTTCAGTGAAGGTATACTCATGTTGATGCCTTAATTTGGACACTTTTATGGCCTTCAGACTGTACCTGTGTAACCAAATAAACCCCCTTTATAAAAGCCAATCCATTTCTGGTA
The DNA here is from genome assembly GCF_015220235.1 of Choloepus didactylus. Lineage (NCBI taxonomy): Eukaryota > Metazoa > Chordata > Mammalia > Pilosa > Megalonychidae > Choloepus > Choloepus didactylus. The sequence continues at coordinate 33,862,093 of NC_051307.1, forward strand.
TTTTGCATAATGGAAGCATTGGCAAACCAGAATACTGAGATAACAAACAATCCCAAATTATCAGTGGCTTACAATGGCAAATCTTTGTTTCTAACTCAGTGCTTTAGTTTCCTAGGCTGTTCAAGCAAATAATATGAAATGAGTCAGATTAAACGTAGAGATTTATTGGCTTACAGTTTTGAGGCTAAAAGAAAGTCCAAATCAAGGAGTCATCAAGGAGATGCTTTCTTCCCCAAGACTTTCTGCTAGAGATCCTTGGTTTAATTTGTCACACACCAAGGCACATGGCAGTGTCTCCAGGTCTCTCCCTTCTCTTCCAGATTCTGCTGATGTTCAGCTTCTGGCTACTCCCTCTATGGCTTTCTCTTTGTCTCTCTAAATTCCACTCTGCTTATAAAGGACTTCAGGAATAGGATGAAGACCCATCCTGATTGGGCTGGACCACTCCTTAACTGAAGGAACCCCATCAAAAGGTCCTACTTACAGTGGGTTTCACTCCCAAATAAATGGATTAAAATTTAAGAATATGATTTTGGGGGTACACACAGTTTCAAATAATTTGTGTCATTGCACATCTATGAAGCAAAAATTTTCTACCTCATTCATTTTAAAATATGTTTTAAAAAAATAGGAGTACAGGCCAAAGAATGCATTGTGTCATTTTAGACATGGCAGACCAAAAGAGCACTTCAAATGTTTCAATATTTGAAAGGTTTCTATTATTATGCAAATCATTGAAATAAATAATGTTATTTGAGAACCAAATCATGTCTATATATTCCAAATAAAGGGGGAGGCATTTACCAAGTTGGTATGTTGGAGTAATACCATGTATCTTTTCACAGTTTTGATCTCATGTTTTCTTCAGCTAAATTCAAGAATAGATTTTTCAAACAGATTGATTAATGCCTGCTACTATGGCCAATCCATTCTGGCTACTCACATGAGGCTCCACTGAATGCTGAATGATTGATTTAACTTTGACTTAAGGGTAGGCTTATAGTCCCCAGAAACAGCCTTGCTATCCCTCTGTTCCCAGATGGTCCTTCTGAAACTTTTTATCCACACAGATCCACTCTATACCATATTTAACCTACAGAAATACCTCAGGGTGTTAGAATTACTTTACCAGTCAGGACCTCTTATGCCTTTGCACAAAGTCTGAGAGAAGATGGTGTCAGTCTCACCAGTCACCCACATGAATGACAGTGAGCACTAGGAAAAATGACAGCAGTAAAAAGTAATAACTCACATTTATGGAGCAGCTCTTATATGCCAGACATAATACTAATCATTTTCCAATAATTATCTAATTTAATCTTTAAATTAGCCCTCAGATAAAGACACTGTTACTATTACCATTTTACAAATGAGAAAACTAAAGTGTACAGAGGTTAAGTAAATGTCTGGGTTATTTACTACCCATAGTAGCCATGATCACATTAAGCAGAAACTGAAAATAAAACACAGATTAAGACACAGACATCAATTTGCTCTGTGTTCTGTTTCCTTGCTGCAATGAAAATCTGTTTAGAAAGAAGCTCCTTGGCATCCCAAAACTAGGATCCAAGAGGGAGAGTGAGACAGAATACCAGAGTTGCATTTATTACCCAATGCCATGTATATATTTTTAGCAATGCAACTGCCAGGCATTGATCAACCACATTCCAGGAACATCATACCATTTCTGTGTTATCAGAAATATATCCAATATGATTTTCCTAATCATAAGCCCACAGGGAGACTTCGAAGAATGTCCTCCTACAGAGAATTGCTAATGGATTTCTACTTCTGTCTAAGCTGCTTTACTTGAGGCTCTGTTGAAGCCAGATGAGCTGTTAGAGTCCCTTCCAAGTCTTAAACCCCATTACAGAGATGCTAATATTCTGAAGAACTCAAGAAGTTTCATGGTCTGTTATTCAAATTCATGGAATTTCCTCTAGCGCAATTACATCACATTTCCTTTTTTAATGCATTATTATTCAGTTCAGTTCCATTCTTCCACATCCCCTCTGCCACCCCCTTCTAATATAATTTATTCTAACATGCCAGAAGAAATAATTACTGTAAATTAATAAGGCTTGTCATGGAAAATGTCAGCTTAGTGTCATGATAGCAGGACAATAGACCAAAAGCAATTCCATAAAGTAATGGTGCATGGTTAAAATATATATGTCCTGTATTAGGTTTTTGGTGAGTGTTAATAAGAGACCTAATTTTGTTAAGATAAGAATTAATACTTAATATGTTTTATATGGTAGAGTATTATTATAATGAACTGTTTTAGTTTCCTGGGCTGCTCAAACAAATACCATGAAATGGGTCAGGTTAAACAATGGAAATTCATTTGCTCATGGTTTTGAGGCTAAAAGAAAGTCCAAATCAAGGCATCAAGGCAGTGCTTTCTTGCTGAAGACTGGTGTTCTGGGGCTGACTGCTGGCAATCCTTGGCTCATCTGTCACATGGTAAGGCACATGGCGGCACCTTCCGGTTTCTCCCTTCTCTTCTGGGTTCTGTTGATGTTCAACTTCTTGCTTCCTGGAGCTTTCTCTTTCTCTGTTTGAATTTCATTCAGCTTACAAAGGACTCCAGCAATAGGATTAAGATGCAACTTGATTGGACTGGGCCACACCGTAACTGAAGTAACATCACCAAAAAGTCCTACTTACGATGGCTCATGCCTACAGGAATGGATTAAATTAAAGAACATATTTTTCTGGGTACATAGTTCCAAACATGACAGGAAGTTTTTCTTTACTAACATGTTATAATTGTTTGATTTGTCTCTCACATCTAAGTTTCTGCTCCATCTCTCTGGATTTACTTTTAACTTTCAATGCATTTGTTTGATGATTTATTTGTTTAGTTCTGTAGAGTCTTTAAAAAAATGGATTTTTCAGATTATCTTGCTATGGAAGCATGGTCTTTTTGCCTATATTTCACATAGTTTGATAGTAGTTCTAGAAATTTGATCAGATTCGGGTTCAATTTTTTGGCAAGGCTAGTTCACATGTAGGGTTGTGTTCTTCCTCAGGAAGGACATGATGCCCAGTTGTCTCTCTGTATGTATGTTAATAGCATTTGAAGATAATTTCCTAGAACCATTAATTCATTAGGAGTTTCAAAATGGTGATATTCGATCATTCCTTCTTTTGTTTGGTAGAATGCTTCTATAAAGAGATGCTTCCCCTCTTAAAGTATTTGGTTACCTAAAGAAATAGTATATTTTGAAAGGTAAGATGAATGCTTAATTATTCCTCTTTACTTACCAGATTCGAAATAGGTTGGTTCTCTCGGATTCTCAAAAGATAGCTTTTGTAGTTAATTCTAAAATGATGCCCCCAAATCCCTCACCTTCGTATAAAACCCTTCCCTTATGTAGAGATAAGATCCGTGAATAGGCTGGTTTACCCCTCTGATGATTATATCACATTATAAAACAAAGGAGAAAGAAATTTGCAGATGTAATCAAGGTTCCTCATCAGTTGGATTTGAATTCACCAAAAGGGAGATTATTCTGGGTGGGCCTGACTAACTCAGGCAAGTCCTTTAAAAGAGAGATTGGTCCCCTACCTGGGAGAGAGTCTTCTGCTGGCTTTGAAGAAGTGAGTTGGCATGTTATGAGAAGGCTTATGTAACACCAACCTGAGGACGGGCTCTAGGAGTTGAGAGAATTCCTCAACCAATAGCTAGCAAGAATATGGACTGCAATTATATGTCTTAAGGAAACAAATTCTGCCAGCAACCACATGAGCTTGAAAGAGGACTTCAAGCCTCAAAGGAGAAACTGGCCACGGCCAACCCCTTGATTGCAACCTTGTGAGACATGGAGCAGAGGACCAAGCAATGCTGTGCCCAGATTCCTAACCAATGAAAATTGTGGAATAAAAAATAGACTCTGTTTTAGACCACAAAGTTTGAGTAATTTGGTATACAGCACTATAAAATTAATACTGTGTGAGATTTTTCAGTTTTATTATAAATTCATGAATTGACATATATTTCCATATTTCTATTTATTTCAATTATTTTCCTTGTTTATGTTTAAATTCTCCGGTCTTTGGTCAGTTGGAAAATATTCAAGTTGACTCCTAAGTATTAGTGACACAACCCAAGAGATTTTTAATAGTCTACTGGCTTTCTGATATAACCAGAGGTTTGAGATTCATCTTGCCCCAGAAAGGAAATAAACCATTTATCCAAAGATCTCTAATTCTTATTTTTATACCAGGTTTACATGCCACAAAATTTACCCTTTTGAAATGCATAATTCAGTAGTTTTTAGTGCATTCATAAAGTTGTGCAACCATCACCATTGTCTAATTCCAGAACATTTTAATAATGAGAAAGTAAAACTCCTGGCAACCACTAATTTTCTTTCTGTCTCTACAGATTTATCTATTCTGGACATATAATAAAAATGAAATCATAAATATGAGGTCTTTTATGCATGGATTCTTTCACTTAATGTTTTCAAGGTTCATCTATGTTGTAGCATGTGTCAGTATTTCACTACTTTGTTTTGCCTAATAATATTTTATTGAATGGTTATACCACTTCTTTTCACCCATTCATCAGTTGATAGACATATGGTTCATTTTCATTTGATGCCTGTGGTAGGTTACAAGATAACCTATAAATGTTATCTTACTTGGAAAAAAGGTCTTTGCAAATGTTATTAAGGATGAAGAGATTAACCTGAATATTCTGATACTCCCTAAATGCCATCAGAAATGCTCTTACAATAGAGAAACAGAAGGAGATTTTACAGGCAGAGGAGGAGAAGGCAATGTGAAAATGGGGCCAGAAATTGGGGTGATGTGACCACAAGCCAAGGCATAATGGCAGCCACCAGACAGGTAGAAGAGACACAACAGATTCTCCTCTAAAACTGCCAAAGGGGAGTGACTCTATCAATACATTGATTTTGGCCCAGTGATAATGATTTTAGATTCTGATCTCCAAAACTGAGAAAGAATATATTTCTATTGTTTTAAGTCACCAAGTTTGTGGTAATTTGTTACAGCAGCCACTGGAAACCAATACAGGGTCAATAAATAATGCTGTTGTGAACATATATTTTCAATTCTCTTAGGTATATAAGCAGGAGTGGAATTGGTAACTCTATGTTTACCATTTTGAAGAACTGCCAAACTCTCCAAAGTGGCTGCACCATCTTACCTTGCCACCAGTAGTGTATGAGAGTTACAATTTTCCCAATTTCTCCATATTCTCACTATAACTTATTTGTCTTTTTTATTTTAGCTATTCTAGTATGTTTAAAGTTCTCGCTCATTGTGGTTTTTATTTTCATTTTCCTATTAACTAATTATGTGGAATTTTCTTTTCATGCACGTATTAACCATTTGTATATATTCTTTTGGGAAATGTCTGTTCAAATCCTTTGCCCATTTTTTAACTGTTCTGTCTTTTTATTACTGAGTTATATGAGTTATTTATATATTGTGGCTACAAGTCCCTTATCACATATATGATTTGCACATATTTCACTCATTCTTTGTCTCCTTCTTTTCTTAATGGTGTCCTTTAAAGGACTAAAGTTTGGATGTTAATGAAGTCTAATTTATCTTTTTTTTTTTTTTGCTTTCATGCTTTTGAAATTTCAAATGTAATCCATTTGAAGTTCATTTTTGTATATAGTGTGAGGCAGAGATCCAAATTCATTATTTTGCATGCGAATATCAAGTTGCCCCAGCATCACTTCTTGAAAAGAATATTCTTACCATGACTGAATTGATTTGGAACTCTTACTGTAAAGCAATTAACCATAAGTGTAAGACTTAATTCAGATATGATCTACTCTATGTCCATCCTTAGGCCAGCATCACACTGTCCAGATTACTAAATTTTGAAATTGCAACATGTGAGACCATTAACTTGACTCTTTTTCAAGTTTGTTTTGGCTATTCTGAGTCCCTTTGCACTTCCATATGAATTTGAGGACCAGCGTGTCAATTTCTGAATAAAGAGCCAGGTGGGATTTTAGTAGGGATTGATTTGAATATTGCTATTTTAAGAATAAATTTTCCAATCAAAGATGGGATGCCTTTTCATTTATTAAGGCCTTTTTTAATTTCCATTAGCAATGTTTGGTAGTTTTTAAAGAATACATTTTACTCTTTTCCCCATTTGGATATATTATGTCCCCCCTAAAAGCCATATTCTCTAATGCAACATTGTGGGGGCAGACTGATTAGTCTGTTGATTAGGGTGGAAACATTTGATTATATTATTTCCATGAAGATGTGGACCCCACCCATTCAGGATGGGTCTTAACTAAATCACTGGTGTCCTATAAGAGAGCTCAAAGAAGGAGCTGAGAGAGACTTTGGGAGAGACACTTGGTTGCTGACAGAGATGCTCAGAGATGTTTGGAGACATTTGGAGATGCTTGCCCAGAGACATTTTGGAGAAAGCCATTTTGAAACCAGAACCCTGGAGCAAAGGATCAGCAGATGCCAGCCACATGCCTTCCCAGATGACAGAGATTTTCCAGACACCATTCATTATTCTTCAGTGAAGGTATCCTCTTGTTGATGCCTCAATTTAGACATTTTCATGGCCTTCAGACTGTAAATTTGTAACCTAATAAACCCCCTTTATAAAAGTCAATCTATTTCTGGTATTTTGCATAATGGCAGCATTAGCAAACCAGAACACACTTATTTTCCTAAATTTATTACTAAGCATTAAATTATTTTGATGTAATAAATGGGACTGTTTTCTAATTTCATTTCTGGATTTTTCATTGCTAGATGATAGACAATTTATTTTTGTACATTTATCCTGTATTCTGCAAATTTGGTGAGATTGTTTATTAGTCCTAATAGATGTTTTGTCAATTCCCTAGGATTTTCTGTATACAAGATCATGTCATCAGTGGATGGATAGTTTTACTTTTTAATTTTTCTATCTGTATATCTTTTATTTAATTTTCTTGCATCATTGCCATGGTTAGAACCTTAAGTACAGTGTTGAATAGAAGTGAGAGTATATATTCTTTTCTTGTTTCTGATTTTAGTGTGAAAAGTTTCAATCTTTCAGCACTGAATTTGAGGTTAGCCATGAGCTTTTTATAGATGCCCTTTATCAGGTTGAAAGTGTTTCCTTCCATTCCTGGTATTTTGATATATATTTTTAATCATCAAGCATGTTGGAATTTGTCAAATAATTTTTCTATCTATTGAGATGATCATAGTAGTTTTGTCCTTCATTCTATTAAAATTGTAAATTACATTGATTTATTTTCATATGTTGAACCAGCCTTGTATTCTTGGAACAAATCCCACTTGGCCATGTTCTAGAACCTTTTTTATATGTTGCTGGATTTGTTTTGTTAGTATTTGTTGAGGATCTTTGCATCTACATTAATAAGGGATATTCATTTCTAATTTCCTTATTTTTGATGATTCATCTGCTGTTGGTATTATGGTAGTACAGGCCTCATAGAATAAGTTGGAAATTGTTCCTTCTTCTACTTTTTAAAAGAGTTTGTCAAGGATTGGTGTTAATTCTTCTTTAAGTGTTTGATAGTATTCAGCAATGAAGCCACCTCAGCTTAGAAACTTTTTGTGGTTTTAAATTACTAATTCAATTTACTTACTTATTATAGTTCTATTCAGATTTTCTTTTTCCTTTAGCCAGTTTCCATATTTTGTGTCTTTCTAGATAACTGTCCACTTCATCTACTTCAGAGGTATTGTCCCCTCTTTTCATTCCCAATTTTAGTGATTTGAATCTTGTTCTTTTTTTCTCAGTCTAGTTAAAATTTGTCAAATTTGTTAATATTTTCAAAGAAATAACTTTTGGTTTCATTGATTTTTTTTTCTTTTTCCTCTCTTCTGTATTTACTATATACCCATTCTAGTATTTATTATTTCCTATTTTTGCCTATAATTTGGGCTTAATATGTTTTTCTTTTTCTAGTTCCTTACTGTGGAAGTTTATTTTTTTCTTAAAAACACTTTTTTACTAGAGAAATTGTGGATTTACAGAACAATCATGCATAAAAACAGGATTTCCATACATCACGCAAGCACCAACATTTGTATCGATGTGGAAAATTTGCTACAATTGGTGATACCACTTTTGTAGTTTTACTATTTTGTTACAGTAGTTGCATTTGTTACAAATGATGAAAGATTATTAAAATAGAACTATAACTATTGTCCATAGTTTACATAGGGGTATTTTCCCCCCTTTTTTTCAAGAAGACATTATCAGTTCTATGATGCCAGGGCCAGGCTCATACCTGGGAGTCATGTCCCACATAGAAGGGAGGGTAGTGTATTTATTTGCCATATTGGCTTGGAAAGAAAACTCACATCTGAGCAACAAAAGATATTATCTGGGGGTGACTCAGGTATAATTATAAGTAGGCTTAGCTTTGCCATTGCAGGAATAAGTTTCATAAGGGTAAGCCTCAAGATTGAGGACTTAGCTTATTAAATTGGTAGGCCTTAATGCTTGAGAGAATATCAGAAATTCCCCAAGTGGGGAAGTTTAATAGCTCCACATTCTTCCCCAGTCCCTCAAGGGGACATTGCAAATACATTTTTTTTCTGCCCAAAATATTCTAGGATGTATTGGGGTACTATATTAACCTGTACAGACTAACAAAATCTCATTCCCTATGCTAGGTTCCATGTAATTAGGTTATTTAAATAAACTGACCAGACAGGATAAATTAGATAGTGTGCTACAGAAAATTTAAATTTTAGACAAAACAAACATCTCTTCCTTTGACCTCACAGCAAAGTTGAAGTTTTAAAGTACGGCTAATATCATCCTTTACCTGATTTATCTTAGTCCTAACCAGATCCACTTCATTCATATCTCTAATTGATGTCTGATCTCTTTTTCAGCTTCTTTAACAGTTGCTGTGTGGAGTAATGCTGACTATCAGAGCTGCAGAACTCTAACTCTGAGCCTCAGGTGTCACAGAAATACCTAAATTTCTGGGGAACTGCACAAAGAGCACAGCATCTCAGAATTTAGAAATATCAGTTATAACTCAGGAATAAATGTGACTGCTGTAAGAACTTACAATCTAGGAACCTTGACAATGTGACTTACTGAGCATTCTGTACTCCTTAATCATCAACTGCCCAATCTCTGCCCACTTTCTTTCCGCTGAATTCAATTCTCAGCATTTGCTCATTAGAGTTAGTTTACATTAGTGAGACCATACAATATTTGTATTTTCATTTTTGGCTTATCTCACTCAACATAATGTCCTCAAGGCTCATTCCCCTAGTGGCATAGCTCATGACTTCATTCTTTTCTGCAGCTGCTCAATAGTCCATCATATCTATTCACTAGTTCACCCTTGTGGAAAGTTATTGATTTGTGGTTTTGATTCTTTTTAAAATAGATGTTTACAACTATATATTTCCCTGTAAGCACTGCTTTAGCTACACACTGTCATTTTGGTATATTGTGTTTTTGTTTCCATTAATCTCAAAGTCTTCTAATTTTAATTTGATTTCTTCTTTTATCCATTGATTATTTAAAGAGTGTGTTAATTTCCACATATTTATGAATTTCTCAAGTTTCATTTTTTTATTGATTTCTCATTTCAATCCATAGTGGTCAGAGAACAAACTTTATATAATTTAATTCTGTAATATATCAAGTCGTGTTTTATGGCCTAACATATGGTCTATACGGGAGAGCATTGTGTGTGCCTTGAGAAGAATGTGTATTCTGCTATTGTTTGTTGGAGTGTTCTGTTGATGTCTGTTAAGTCTAGATCTTTTTTTAGTGTTGCTCATATCTTCGATTTCCTTGGGTTTCCTTCCTGGATGTTGTATCCATTATTGAAAGTGGGGTATTAAAGTCTCAAAAGTATTTGTTGAGTGTCTACCGCTCTCTTAAATCCCATCAATTTTTCTTCATGTATTCTGGAACTGTGTTATTAGGTACATATATATTTATAATTGTTATGTCTTCCTGATGCTTTGATCTTTCATCATTATAAAATGTCCTTTTTCTCTGGTACCAATTTTTACCTTAAAGTCTGTTTTGTGTGATACCAGTATAGCCACCCCAGCTATTCTTTTATTACTATTTGTATGGTGTGCCACTTTCTATCCTTTTACTTTCAACACCTTTGTGTCTTTGAATCCAAAGCATGTCTTTTGTAGACTGTATATTGTTGGATCATATTTCTTGTTTCCTACTTTACTCTTTTTCATTTTTGAACAGCCTCTTGTTAGTCCTAATTTCTGGTATCCTGGCCTCAGGCAGCTAAGATATTAAACAACTGCCACTGATATTTATAGACAATTTCCTTTAGAATAGGACAGTTCACACATGGGAGCTCTGAGTGACGTCAAAAAAGGTAAGCATTGAGAATGGAGCTTTTCAGGGTGCTTCCATATAGATTAAATAGTGACAATTTTCTAGAATGGGGCTTTTGGGGGAGCTCCATACCCATTCTGCCCCTACAGTGGCTACAACACTGTTGGTTTTCACAGCTACTCTAGGTGCAAGTCTTTTGGTTTTCAGGGCTACTGTCGAGTTGAGAACAGGAGAATGAGAGTAGGGCAAGTTAACATACAACAAAGCTCACTGTTCTTAAAGAGTTTCAGCCATTTTTCTTAAATAAATGCTACTCAAAATGATTAAGACTTTGGTTAATTTCCAGAGTTCTGAGTAAGCTGATTTTAACAATTTTTGACAGCATTCTCATTGCTTTTATGGAGAAGTGGATTTGGGGAGACTTTTTTTCTAGAAGTCCTTCTCTAGTACTTTTGAGGAGAATGGTATTTATAGACTATAGTATCACATTAGAAATGCTCATTGGGGTCTTCACGGTTTCCAGACCTTTTCAGTGTGTAGAGGTAGGATATATAAAATACATTACGAGCTCATACTGATACTTCAAATTTAGAGCTACAAGATTTTTGCTTATGTTTATCACACTTGATCTGGGTTTCCTTTCTCTCATGATGAAATCCTGGGTCTCAACAAAGTTATTCATTTTCTGCTTCACACAATGTACACAAAAAACAGTTTCAGAATAAAAATACTAACACTAGCATAAAAGTACTGTAGCTAGAAACCGTGTGAGAATTGTTAGGCAGCTTTTGTGTCCTTAACGCTACTAGGGATGTGTAGTCAAATCACTGGGCTTTTAAGCCTATGAAAATTGTTTCTTTCTCTATGTTATGCTATCAGCTAGATACAGATTTAGATTTAGTTGTTTTTTTCTCATTTTCAATCTTTAGGGACCCTTTTATATTTCAGTTTTATTTTATAACTATGTAAAATGTCTACATGGTTATAAGGTCAAATTTACAAAATAACACAATTCAAAGAATTCTATAGTCTATCCCTGTCCCCTATCTCTCTTCTATACTGCTTCCCACAGGTGACCTGTTTCCCATTTTATTATCATTTCATTTTTAATACACACACACACACACACACACATACACACATATATACTTATATAGCTTAACTTTTTAAGGTAAATGGTATCATAATACATGTGCATTTCTCCACCTTGACTATTTTCATGTAGCATTATACCTTGGAGACTGATCATTATAGTATACAGATACAATCTTCGTTTCTTTTTACAGGTGCACAGACATTTTATATGGCTAAACCATACTTCAATCATCCAGTACCTTATTAATAGACATGGTTATTGTTTCAAGTCTTTTGGTACTAAAAATAATGCTGCAATGAACGCCATTGCTCATATGTATTATTGGTGTTTTTTCAGTGCCTCTTGAGGATAGAGTCACAGAAGTAAGAATGCTGGGTCAAAGAGAAAACATGTAGTAATTTCACTAGATATTGATAACTCTTCCTCCATAGGAGTTATACCAGTTTGCATTCCCACCTGCAAATATATGTATGACTTTTCTCCACTGCCACACAAACAGTGTATATTGTCAATGTTTTTTTAATTTTCTCACTAATAATTGAGTAATGGCATCTCCATGTAGTTTCAATGGGCAATTCCCTCATTTTCAGAAAACTTTAGTATATTTCCATTAGGGTAAAAGCTAATTGCATTTCTTTTCCTATGAACCATATCTTCCCATCTCTACACTATTTTTGTTAATTGGTCCTTTATTCTCTATTTACAAAAACTCTTTACATAGCTTGCAATTTTTTTTTTCAATTTTGCTACTTTTTATCTTATTTTTGGTGCTTTTTTCCCTGCAGACTCTTTTTTAGTATCAATTTATCAATAGTTCCCCTTATTGCTTCTGCATATTAAGCCAGAGAGGAAATTTGTCCACATTGTCAGATTGTAGAGGTACTCAGTCATGTTTTATTCTAGTTCTTGTATAGCTTTATATTTAGCTCTCTTATTTATTTGATACTTATCTGATGAATAGGGTAAGAAATGGATGAGAGCAGGGTACTTCACTTTTTTTCACTGATGTATTCCAAGTACCCAGAAGAGAGTGCATATTAGGTGCTCAAAAAATATTTTATGAATGTGTGACTAAGTGAATATAAAGAAGATTAGGAACAAACATGAATGTAAAAACTAAAACATCCCGTGTGCTTTAACTAAGATTATCTCAGTAAATCTTTACACTGACCCTCTAAAATTCTCTTTGTTTGCTAGTTTTTGGTTTATATTTAAAAGGAAAGAACTTCAGAGAGACTGTGCACTTGGTTCAAGACTGCCTGCTAGTAAGCACTAGAGCTGTGATTCAGTGTACCAGTCTTGTGTGACTCACCACTCATGCTCATACACAGGTATTCACTGCAAGGCAGGATTTTTTTTTTTTTAATCCTGCTCTGGATTTATATAGATAAATAAATCCAAACCTTATCTCCACCATATTCTAGATGTATCATGCTGGCCAAGTTATTCAACTCGCTAAGCCTCAAGGTTTTAGTTTGTTTTGTTTTTAATCTATGACAATAGTACCTACTTTATAAATGTATTTTGAACACTAAGTGAGAAAATACATGTGAAGCACTTAACATCATGACCCATGGTAAATGTTTGGTAAATATTAGCTATTGTTATTTACTTAGGAAATTATTCACTTCTCCTTTTTGCCTTTCTTCTACCAGTATGATAATTAAATATTCAAAAGTTCCTCAAAGGTTTTAATTATCTGCAACATGGGCAATTTCATACAATGTGTGTTTTCAGGTGCATCAGTTCTCCATCAGTGGCTGTCTTGGTAGTTCAAATTTAAAATTCTCACATTAGGACCACTAATGCATTAGAACTAAGATATTATCTTGCAATTAGAAAATCATAGTTTAAATACAGTTGAGGCGGGTGGGGCAAGATGGCAGAATACAAAGGTGTGGAATTTAGTTAGTCCTCTAGAGCAACTAGTAAGTAACTGGGAAAAATGAGCAAATATTCTGAAACAATTGTTGGGAAACATCCATGACTGTTCACACATCATACACCACCCTGGAATGGGTGGAATGGCTGCAATCACAGCATAAAAACTGTAAGCAAAAACCACAGAACTGGTGTCCCTCCCCCCACAGGGAAAGCAGGCTGAGCTGCAAAACTTCACTATGGGAGAAAGGAGTAATCCCTGCTGGGAGTAAGGGAATGTAGTTCAACCAAGCTCCAACTTCAGTTTTAATTAACAGATGTGGACTGCTTAATACACGCTATAAGCATAGATAAATCCCTAACAATCAGGAAAGTACCCTGAGTTCTCTCCCAGTGGAGAGGAGGTGTGGCTGACAGAAAAAAATACAAAGGCTTTTTGAGTGGCTGAGCTTAGAATACTGGAAAATGGCTGTGTCCCAAGAAAAGGAGTACAGAGGACTGGGTACTATCACTGACCAACAGGCAAAACCAGGGTCCAGGGACTGGTTCTGAAAAGGGGCTTACTCTCTTTCTTCTTTTTTTCCTCAATCTGAGTAACTCACTGGAGAAAGCCCAGACATTTTCAGTTCAGAGCACTGACCCAGGCAAGGGTGGAGTTAACAGAGTCAGAGAGACAAAGGAGTAATTCAAATGTAGAAGATAACCCTCTAGGGAGTGTATCTTTCCTAAGATGAGGGGGTGGGGCCCAGCTCAAGTGGCTGCCCTCCCTTCAGAACTCAGACCTCAGGGCCTGGGGGAAAACAAACAAGTAAACCAGAAACAACTTAAGCTTGGCTTCTGACACTCTCCATCTCTGGCCAGGAGAGGGTCCACTGAGAATTAAAGGTGGAAAAGACAGGAGTGAAAGGTTTGGAGCACAATTTTGGGTGATGGTGGCACAATAATGTAAGTACACTGAACAAAGATGACTGTGAATATGGTTGAAAGAGGAAGATTAGGGACATGTAGGGCATCAGAAGGAAAGAGGGAAAATAAAGACTGGAGCTGTATAACTTAGTGAAACCTAGAGAAGTCAATGTTTGTGATAAAATGTACAAACATGTTTTTACATGAGGGAAAATAAATGAATGTCAACCTTGCAAGATGTTAAAAATGGGGTGGTATTGGGAAAAAAATACAGTCAATGCAAATTAGAGTCTGTAGTTAACTGTAACATTATATTATGCTTCCTTTAATGTAACAAAAGCAATATACCAAAGCTAAATGCCTATAAGAGGGGATATCAGGAAGGGATGTGGGATTCTTAGCATCAGTGTTGTTGTCTGAGTTTTTTATTGTATTTTATTTTAATTTTATCTTTTCTGTTGTTGCTTTTTAGCTGACTTTTTTTTCTTTCTTTTTCTTTTTCTTTTGTCTTTCTACTTTTTTTTGACTCTTCCTCTTTGTGGAATAAATGGAAATGTCCTTATATAGATAGTGGTAGTGAATGCATAACTGTGATTATACAGGGAACCATTGACTATTTACTTAGGATGGAATGTATGGTGCATGAATAAAACCATCTAAAAAAAATTTTTTAAAATGGGTTGTTGGATGAATCTTGAGGACATTATATTGAGTGAAATGACAGACACAAAAGGACAATTATTGTATGATCTCACTAGTATGAACTAATTATAATATGCAAACTCATAGGCATGAAATATAAGTTACCAGGATATAGAACGAGACTAAAGAATGGGGAGTGGTTGCTTATTATGAGCAGAATGTTTAACTAGGTTGAACTTAAGTGTTTGGAAATGCACAGAGGTGACTGCAGCATGTTATTGCAACAATAACCAACAGTGCTGAATGGTGTGTGAAGGTGGTGGGAAAGGGGAAGTTTAGAGCCATGTATGTCACCAGAAGGAAAGTTGGAAGTTAAAACATGGGAATGTATAACACAGTGAATCTTGTGGTGGACAATGTCTGTGATTAACTGAACAAATATTAGAGATTTCTTTCATGAACTAGAACAAATGTATGACACTTACTAGAAGTTAATACAGGGGTATATGGGGGAAAATATACTTATTGCAAACTATCTTCTACAGTTAGTAATATTTTAATATTCTTTCATCAACAGTAACAAATATACTATACCAATACTATGAGTCAATAATGGAGGGGGGTTAGGGGTATGGGAGGATTTGAGTTTTCTCTTTTATTTTCATATCTTTCCTGGAGTAATGAAAACATTCTAAAATTGATCATGGGTATATATGCACAACTATGAGATGATACTGTGAGCCAGTGATTATATACTCCAGATGGTTTGTATGGTGTGTGAATATATCTCAATCAAACTGCATTTAAAAAAATATATATTTGAGCACATAGAACCAGATAGTTTATGCTATAGGCTATGTGCTGCCTCTGATCCTCAGGGGGTATATGTAGAGCAGAGGCATTTTTTCAAAGTGCAAGGTCAACAGTGACATAGCAAGATGTCAGGGGATGTTGGGCAGTAGCTTATTGGTAAAAGCCTGAATAAAGCACATGGGAGGTGGTGTCAGGAGAGTGTCTGTTTTAATCACCTCCCATTCACCCCATGGGTGAGGCAAGGATTCCCATCTGTGGTGGTTTGGAGATATACACCCCAGAAAAACATGTTCTTAAAATTAATTCTTTCCTGTGGGAGTGAACTCATTATAAACAATTATCTTTTGAGGATGTTATGCCAGTTGAGGTGTGGTCCAGGATGGGCCTTAATCCTATTACTGGAGTCCTTTATAAGAGAATGAAATCCAGACACAGAGAGAGAGAAATCCACAGGAAGAAAGAAGCTGAAATTCAACAGAACCCAGAAGGGAATGAAGAGGTCAGGAGAGGCCACCATGTGCACTGACATGTGAGAGAAAAACCAAGGCCCAAGGATCACCAGCAGCCAACCCCAGAACACCAGTATTCATGAAGAAAGAATCAAGTTGATGATGGCTTGATTTTGATTTTCTTGTAGCCTTAAAAATGTGAGCCAAAAGAAAAAAATGAATTGCATTGTTTAACCCAATGCATTTCATGGTATTTGCTTGAGTAGCCTAGGAAACTAAAATATCATCTTAGTTAATCATGTAAAACATGACAGATGAGATTGAAAGCAGTTTATTGTCTCATTTAATCACAGCCCAGAGAAAGGAGGATACTGAACACCACACAGAGCCCCATGGGGGTGGCACTCAATAACAGAATGAACAACAGTGGCTGTGGGAAGCAAGTTTTGTAACATCAAGAGGGCAATGTGGTCCTCTGGTTCCCACAGAAAGATGTAATTGGCTTGTTTGAAAAATTCTGCAGGCTGACAAAGAACAGAAACCAGATACTCGGGGATAAGCAGGACTGCCTGGTTGCTTGATAAGGTGGGTTGTTTGGCTAGGGTAACTCATCCACAGGAGCAAAATGGAAGGGGAAATTTCTTATTAGCTCAGATGAAGCTCTCTCAATTTCACCAGATGTCCAGCAGCACATAATATTTGTGTTTTAAGGAACTTCATAAGGATAACCAAGTGCAGCAAGTACAAGTGACACCAGAGATGTAGAAAACAAACTGTATTAGTGCTCATAGGGCCTAGAACAGAGAGGAATGGCATGCCTCACAGCCTCACATGGTGAAACACATCAGGAGCATAAGGCTTAAGCAAGCAGGTGGAGAGCAAAAGGTTACCATGGACCAGGGCACTACACCTTTTAGTGTTTATAGGTGAAGCTGTAGTGGTTGGTCAAGCAAGAGTAGGGATTGAGGAATTTGTATTTGACTTTCATTGGTGCATAAACTCAAGTTGGGTGTGGGGTGATGTAGGTGGAATTGTTGATCTTGCATAAGCAGGTGTCAGGGGTGGTCCCAGAGGGAGTTGTATTAGGGTTCTCTAGGGAAACAGAATCAATGAGAGATATCTATGAATATAAGATTTATAAAAGTGTCTCACATAACTGTGGGTATGCATGAGTCCCAATTCCATAGAGCAGGCAGCAAACTAGCAACTCCAATGAAGATGTTTGGTGAGATCCTCAGGAAATGAAGTGGCAACTTCAATGAATGTGTTTGATGAACTCCTCAGGAAACAAACTGGGAACATCTACGAACTCCTCAGGAAATGCTTTGCTGGGCAGCTGAAGAAGAAGTGAATGTCCTCTGTCTTCCTTAAAAGTCTTCAACTGATTAATTGGATTAAATCCAGCTAACTGCATTCTCTCATTGTGGAAGACACACCCTTCGTTAACATCATTAGTCACAGCTGCAGCCAATCGACTGAAGATTTAATAAACCAGCCTGTTGTTTTACTAACCAGCCATAAACATCCATGCAGCAATGGTTAGGCCCGTGCTTGCTTGACCAGTTGAGTACTATCACCTGGCCAAGTTGACACATGAACCTAACCATCACAGTCCACCCCTTGTCAACTTGGCATTTATACACATCACCTAAAACCATACTTTATCTCTAAGTAGAGAACAATAACAGACATATTTCAACTAACAGTACTCCACTGTGTGGTGTACAACTGGAAATCCACTAAATCTCTCCATAGGATGCAAGTCCATGGGTGCCATTAACTCTTAAAATTGATTTCCTTTATCTTAAATATAGCAAAATGAACAATACAGCTTATACCATGTGATAAGGGGATAAGACAGAGAAGAAAGCAAAGATATTTGCTTTACAGACAAATACAAACATAATCATAACAAAACAAGAAGGAAATATTCATGCCATCATAGTCCTCATTTCTGTAACTGGTCACATAGCTGTAGTTCCTATTTATCACTACCTTTTTCCATTACCCGTTCCATGTTCCCTTTACCCTCAGTAAGCACTTCAGCTGGTTGTGGTTCTTTGCCTGGTGGGGTGACCCAAACCTCCATTCCTGAAGTTTCTTGGCCATTGGTAGTCCTGCCTGGATTGGGTTGTTGCAGTTTTCCATTGACTTTAATCACAGGGCATGGTAGTACTAAGATACACCCTAGAGGATCTCCTGTATTCTAGGAAAACTCTTCTTTACTTCCATTGTATAGTTGCAGTGCTGTTTCCCCTTGATAGTCAGGATCGATCACCCAAGCCAGTACAGTAATCCCCTTCCTTGCCTGTTGATTCAGATGCATAAGAAGCTCAAAGTGGCCAGCTGGCAGTCTTAACTTCCAGTTCAACGGGATTATTGTTCTGTTTCCTGGTGGAAGCACTCCTCCTTTTGGAACCAAGACCTGTAGACCCAGCAGAGCTTAAGCTTTCAGGGACAGGAAGCAAAAATTTCCCTAGTGGATCACTAGGAGTGATAGTGAGTGGTGCCACTCCTGTTTCCACCCCTGGATTCCTGGACCCATGAATCCTGGCTATGGGAGAAACAGCACCATAGAGCAGACACTGATTCAGAGCAAACAGCCTCCTGGAGATCACTGCCCCAGCCCTGAAAGGTATTGCCACCTAGTTGGCATGGTAATTGAGTCTTCAACAGGCCATTCCACCATTCTATCAACCCAGCTGCCTCTGGATGATGGGGAACATGGTAAGACCAGAGGAATCCATGCATATATGCCCATTCCCTCACTTCATTTGCTGTAAAATGGGTTCCTTGGTCTGAAGCAATGCTGTGTGGAATACCATGATGGTGGATAAGGCATTCTGTAAGTCCATAGATGGTAGTTTTGGCAGAAGCATTTCATGCAAGGAAGGCAAACCCATATCTGGAGTATGTGTCTGTTCCAGTAAGAACAAATCACTGCCCCTTCCATGATGGAAGTGGTCCAATGTAATCAACCTGCCACCAGGTAGCAGGCTGATCACCTCGGGGAATGGTGCCACATCAGGGACTGAGTATGGTTCTCTGCTGCTGGAAGATTGGGCACTCAGCAGTGGCTGTGGTCAAGTCAGCCTTGGTGAGTGGAAGTCCATGTTGCTGAGCCCATGCATAACCTCCATCCCTACCACCATGACCACTTTGTTCATGAGCTCATTGGGCAATGACACAAGTTGCTGGGAAAAGAGGCTGATTAGTATCCACCAAATGGGTCATTTTATCCACTTGGTTGTTACAATCTTCTGCTGAAGTCACCCTCTGGTGAGCATTCACATGGGACACAAATATCTTCATGTTGTTTGCCCTCTCAGAAAGGTCTATCCACATACCCCTTCCCCAGACTTCTTTGTCACCAATCTTCCAATCGCGTTCCTTCCAAGTCCCTGACCATCCAGCCAAACCACTAGCAACAGCCCAGGAATCAGTACACAGACGCACCTCTGGCCAGTTCTCCTTCCAAGCAAAGTGAACAACCAGGTGCACTGCTTGAAGTTCTGCCCACTGGGAGGATTTCACCTCACCACTGTCCTTCAGGATCATCTCAGAAAGGGGCTGCAGTGCTGCAGCTGTTCACTTTCAGGTGGTGCCTGCATATCATGCAGAGCCATCTGTAAACCAGGCCCAAGTTTTCTCATCCTCAGTCAACTGACTGTAAGGAACTCCCCAAGAGGCCATAGCTGTGGGCTGGGAGAGAAAGGGTAAGGTGGAAGGAGTGGGGGCCATGGGCATTTGGGCCACTTCCTCATGTAACTTACTAGTGCCTTCAGGACCTTCTTGAGCTCTATCTTATATATTCCATTTCCATTTTATGATGGAGTGTGGCTGTGCATGCCCACCTTTATGGTTTGGCAGGTCAGACAACACTCAGCTCATGATAGGTAACTCAGTTCTCACGGTAACTTGGTGGCCCATGGTTAAGTGCTCTGTCTCTGCTAAGGCCCAGTAGCAGGCCAATAGCTGTTTCTCAAATGGAGAGTAGTTATCTGCAGAGGATGGTAAAGATTTACTCCAAAATCATAAGGGCCTGCATTGTGATTCTACTATAGGAGTGAGCCAAAGGCTCCAAACAGCATCTCTATTTGCCACTGACACTTCCAGCACCATTGGGTCAGCTGGGTCATATAGCCCAAGTGGGAGAGCAGCTTGCACAGCAGCCTGGACCTGTTGCAGGGCCTCATCTTGTTCTGGTCCCCACTCAAAACTAGAAGCTTTTCTGGTCACTCAGTAAATGGGCTGGAGTAGCACACCCAAATGAGGAATATGTTGTCTCCAAAATCCAAAGAGGCCAACTAAGCATTGTGCCTCTTTTTTGGTCATAGGAGGGGCCAGATGCAACAGCTTATCCTTCAACTTAGAAGGGCTATCTCCACAGACCCCACACCACAGGACACCTAGAAATTTTACTGAGGTGGAAGGCCCCTGTATTTTTCTTGGATTTATCTCCCATCCTCTGCCATGCAAACACCTTACCAACACATCTAGAGTAGTTGTTACTTCTTGCTCACTAGGTCCAATCAACACAATATCATCAATATAATGGACCAGTGTGATGTCTTGTGGGAGGGAGAAATGATCAAGATCCCTGAAGACAATATTATGACATAGGGCTGGAGAGTTGATATAAACCTGAGGTAGCACAGTGAATGTAAACTGCTGGCCTTGCCAGCTGAATGCAAACTGTTTCTGGTGGTCCTTACAAACAGCTATGGAGAAAAAAGCATTTGCCAGATCAATAGCTGCATACCAGATACCAGGGTATGTATTGATTTGCTCAAGCAATGATACCACATCTGGAACAGCAGCTGCAATTGGAGTCACCACCTGGTTAAGCTTACAGTAATCCACTATCATCCTCCAGGAACCATCTGCTTTCTGCACAGGCCAAATAGGAGAGTTGAATGGGGATGTGGTGGAAATCACCACCTCTGCATCCTTCAAGTCCTTAAGGGTGGCATTAATCTCTGCAATCCCTCCAGGAATCCAACATTGCTTCTGGTTTTCTATTTTGCTAGGCAGGGGCAGTTCTAGTGGCTTCCACTCAGCCTTTCCCACCATAATAGCCCTCACTCCATGAGTCAGGGAACCAATGTGAGGATTCTGCCAGTTGCTGAGTATGTCTTTTCCAATTATGCATTCCAGCACTGGGGAAATAACCAGAGAATGGGTCCAGGAACCCACTGGACCCACTGTGAGATGGACCTAAGCTAAATCTCCATCAATCACCTGACCTCCATAAGCCCAAACTCTAATTGGTGGACCAGAGTGAAGTTTTGGGTCTCCTGGAATTAATGTCACTTCTGAACCAGTGTCTAATACTCCATGAAATATCTGACCATTTCCTTTTCTCCAGTGCACAGTTACCCTAGTAAAAGGCCATAGGTCCCCCTGGGAAAGACTGGGAGAAGATTAACAGTATAAATTTTTGGCATTGTAACAGTGTCCTTCCTCAAGGGTACCTGGCCTTCCCCTCATTCAAGGGGCTCTGGATCTGTAAACTGTCACAAGTCTGGGAATTGATTAAGGGCCTGCAGCTCTCTGTTTTTGTAATTCAAGGGAGACTTTTGTTCACTTGACCTAGGATTCTTCTGCTTATATAGTTCAAACAAGAATTTAGTCAATTGCCCGTCTATTTTGCTACTTGGTACTTCATGATCTACTAGCCAACACCATAAGTCTCTGTGAGTCAGATTATTTTATTTTATTGCTGCTTTGAGCTTTTTTTCCATTATGGTAGCCAAGCCCACCTTGTCTGTGGCAATTAACTGCAGCCACTTGGCTTCTGCTGACTCAGGATCTGATTATCCCCATTGTGTTTAAGGATTCCAGCTCAGTGACAGCACTTCCTACAGTAATATCTGACCTACAGAGAAGGGCAACTACAGAGCTCTTCAGGGATGATGGAGCTAGCCTCAAAAATTTATTCCTCACAGTCCTGGTAAAGGGCATGTTCTCTGGACATTCCAGGGGTGTGTGAGCAGGTCTTCCATGATAAATCCACTCTAACATTTCAATCTCTCTAAGCCTTTGAATCCTCTCCTCTACATTATACCAGGACAGTTCTGGCATTTCAGCCTCCTGTAGTGCCAGCCACCTTTTGATCCACATTTCAGCCAACCACCCAAACTGTTAATGCCTTTTCTAACCCCTTGAGCTAAAACATTGAATGCAGAATCTCTGCTTAGTGGGCCCATATCAGTAAATTCAGCCCGATCCAACCTTATATTCCTTCCATTATCCCACATCATTAATATCTATTCCCACACACATTCCCCTGATTTCTGTCTGTATAAGTTGGAAAACTCATACAGTTCTTTTGGAGTATAGCATACCTCTTCATGGGTCACACTTTGTATCTCACCCTTCAGGGTCTGTTGGGACTTTAGACTAGTTATAGGTCTTGAAGCAAAAACTGGTGGTGGGGGTGGGTTACAAAAAGAATTTAAAGTATCCCTCAAGCCATTTACCTCAGGACATTCTGTTGCATTTTCATCTCATAAAACAGGATTAATCTCTCCAGACAGAGAAGTGAGGGCTGCTTCCTCAGGGGAGGTGATTACAGGATTAGCAGGCACTGAAGGGTTAATCTATTTAGGTGGAGGTTGGATGGCAGGCTCCTTAGGGCAGACTGGAGGTGGGGAAGCTGTTTCCTCAGGACAGCCCTCTACAGGTAAATCTAACAATGAGTCAGCAGAATCCATGGTTCCAATGTCCTCACTGCCATTATGATCAATCCATATGTCCCCATCCCAAGTTTCAGGATCCCATTCCTTTCCAATCAATGCCTTTACTTTAACAGCAGACACCCTGAGAGGTTGAGATTTTAGTTTATGTTGTAAATCTGCCACACACAATGAGAGTCTGTGTCTGGTTTTCAGAAATCTCAAGTCTACAGACACAGGAAATAAGATTTTCTTTCAGGGCACACATAGAAACTTTTACATCTGTCATACAGCATTTATGTTTGAAATTTGAAGCCTTTGGCTCATCCCTTTCTCTTATAACTTTATCCAATGTATCTAAGAGCAGCCAGCCAACATCATTATACCTCTTAATTCTGCAAAACTCTGTGAAGGTTTCAAAAACACTGTCACCCAGAGCCTTGCTTTGTACAAGAGTATGATTAGGAGAATCAAATGTTGCTATTTTGCATATCTCCTTTGCCAACTAACACCATGGACTTTCAGTGCCCTTTTGATTACTGGAAATGGAGTCATTAGTGCCTCTGAATATAATCAGAGCAGAAAACAAATTGTAAAAGCCCATTTTAAGATTCTGTTTCTCAAGAATCACTCCTGGTACCAAGTTGTATTAGTTAGGGTTCTCTAGAGAAACAGAATCAATGAGAGATATCTATGAATGTAAGATTTACAAAAGTGTCACATGCAACTGTGGGTATGCATGAGTCCAGATTCCATAGGGTACACAGCAAACTAGCAACTCCAATGAAGATGTTTGGTGAGCCCCTCAGGAAATGAACTGGCAACTTCAATGAACATGTTTGATGAACTCCTCAGGAAATGAGCTGACAACTTTGACAAACTCCTCAGGAAATGCTTTGCTGGGCAGCCAAAGAAGAAGTGAAGGTCCTCTATCTGTCTCACTTAAAAGTCTTCAACTGATTGATTGGCTTATATCCAGCCAACTGCGTTCTCTCATTGAGGAAGACACACCCTTTGTTAACATCATCAGTCACAGCTGCAGCCAATTGACCGATGATTTAATAAACCAGCCTGTTGGTTTATTCACCAGCCATAAACATCCTCACAGCAATTGTTAGGCCAGTGCTTGCTTGACCAGACAGCTGGGTACCATCACCTGGCCAGGTTGACACATGAACCTAACCATCAAAGGACTTAAAGACCGGGTTAGAAATGCTGAGGCAGCAAGACTTGTCAAAAACTCCTATTTTCTTTTAATTCACTACAATATTGGGCCTTAATTTAAGACCTTACACCACAGCATCCAGTTTCGGTGGTCCCTGAAGGATCTCTAATTCATCCTTCTGCATAGTCCCACCCTGCCTGTGAGATACTCCCATCAGCACTCTTGTGCATGAAAGACTTTGGGCCCCTTATTGTGTGGCTCAGTCAGACATCACAGATGCCAAGCCCTAAATCTTCAACATTGAAAGCCAATTGCTTATCTTAATATCATATGGAAACCAAAATAACCATTCAAAAGAATTGTCTAAATGTATATATAAATAAATTGATGACTAAATGAACATATAACTATGGGACAGAATACATTGTTTTATATCAAACCATAAATATAAAGTGATTAATGAAACCACTTTAAATTGACAGGCACCTTAAATTTGGTAAAAGAATATACCTCTAATGGAAACAACAGTATTAGAGATGACAGGAAATGTACATTTATTTGATAAATGCATTTTCTAAATATCCAGCCATTAACTTTAGTAGTGTTTTATTTCTAATTTATAGGTATCATCTCTTTTGTAAACTATCCTTTTTCCTAAGAAGGGTTATTTTCAGTTGTGTTATTTTCCTCAGTGATGTTACTTCTGCATTGATATTAATGCAGCAGAACTCTCTGGCATTGACAGAGTCTGTTAAAATACCAAAAAAAAAAGGGAAAAGAAAGAGCAGAAATATGTTGAAATTTTTTTCATAGTTTTTGGAGTTTTTAGACTTTGGCAGAGCCTTCTAATTAACCATTCAAGCTCACAGAGGATTTCTTCCAGAAAATGGTACAACAATATGCTAACTTTCTGTTTAACCTGCTCAAATTCATTATCCTTCTTTAGTACAAAGCTCATATTAAATAAAAATTTAATGTAGTTTATGGACCTTATCCAGTGACTATAAGAAAGTTTTTAATATTAAAAGATTTTAAATGGAAAATATATCCATTGGCAGTTTTGAATACATCCCACATTACATTTATTGTTTTGTTTGCCATTGTTTCCAAAGCAAATTAATAAAAAAATGAAACAAAGAATCATTTCAAATGAAATACTTTAAGCATTTAGAACTTCATAGTTATTTTGTGCATCATAAAATTTAACCCTTTATTAACTTTAATTACTTTATTAATTTAATAATTAATAATTTAATTACTTTATTAAAATAAAGTAATGATTTTAAGAAAATCTTAAAATGATAGTTGTTCCTTAAGTGTTACAATTCACCTGGGTTAAGCAACTATTAATTTTTGTAGGAAAGAGACAGAGAGAGAGAGAGAGATCATCTACTAAATTTCTGGCACTGATGATAATGACCAGCACTCATGGAATTTACATATGTACATTACTCACATTTAGAGTTTTGGAGGAAGGCAAAATAAACAAGAAAAATATTAGCTAGTAACCAGCACTATGCAATAATTAAAATTGGGTGATGTGGAAGAGAGTGTCTAGAACCCTAGGGCCAGGGTAGGGGTAGGGAATGGGGAGTTAATGCTTATTTGATACAGAATTTCCATTTGGGAAGTTCTAGTTTGCTAATGCTGCTGGAATGCAAAACACCAGAAATGGATTGGCTTTTATAAAAGGGGGTTTATTTGGTTACACAGTTACAGTCTTAAGGCCATAAAGTGTCCAAGGTAAGTCATCAACAATTGGGTACCTTCACTGGAGGATGGCCAATGGCATCCGGAAAGCCTGTTAGCTGGGAAGGCACTGTGATTGGCATCTGCTCCAAGTTCTGGTTTCAAAATGGCTTTCTCCCAGGACATTCCTCTCTAGGCTGCAATTCCTCAAAAATGTCACTCTTAGTTGCTCTTGGGGCATTTGTCCTCTCTTAGCTTCTCTGGAGCAAAAGTCTGCTTTCAAGGGCTAGCTGCAAAATGTCTCTGTAAGCTGAAGCGCCTCTCTCAGTTCCAGTGCATTCTTCAAAGTGTCCCTCTTGGCTGTAGCTCCTCTTCAAAATGTCAGTCACAGCTGCACTGAGTTCCTTCTGTTTGTCAGCTCATTTATATGGCTCCAGTGATTTAATTTAGACCCACCCTGAATGGGTGGGGTAACACTTCCATGGAAATTATCCAATCAGAGTCATCACCCACAGCTGGGTGGGGCACATCCCAAAGAAACACTCAAAGAATTACAATCTAATCAACACTGATAATGTCTGCCCACACAAGATTACATCAAAGATAATGGCATTTGGGGGGACATAATACATTCAAACTGGCACATGGGATAATGGAAAAATTTTGATAATGGATGGTGGTGAGGGTAGCACAACATTGTGATTGTAATTAACACCACTGAACTATATATTTGAATATGGTTGAAAGGGTAAATTTTAGGTTGTGTTTATGTTGCTAGAATAAACACTTTTTTAAGAAACCACTTCTTCTGGTTTGCTAAAACTGCCAAAATGCAAAATACCAAAAGTGGATTAGCTTTTATAAAGAGGATTTATTAGGTTACAAATTTACAGTTCTAAGACCATAAAATTATCCAAACTAGAGCATCAGTAGGAGGATACCTTCACTAAGGAAAGGCTGATAGGGTCTGGAATACATTTGCTAACTGGGAAGGCATGTGGCTGGCATCTGCTGGTCCTTTGCTCCTGGGTTGCATTGCTTTCAGTTTCTGATTCCAGTGGCCTTCTCTTTAACCATCTGTGGGTTCTCACTTAGCTTCTCGGGACAAACTCTGGTCTTCATCTCTTAGCTTAGCAACTCCAAATGTCTGGTTTCAATGGCTGTCTCCAAAATGTCTCTGGGCATTCTCTCTCTAAGTGTCTCTATCTTCTGTCTTCAAAATATCTCTGCCTTTTATACTCTCATAGAGGATGCCAGTAAATTAAGACCCACCTTGAATGGGTGGAGTCACATCTCCAAGGAAATAATGTAATCAAAGGTTCCACCCACAACTGGGTGGGTCACATCTCCATAGAAACAACCTAGTCAAAATATCCCACCCACAATAAGTCTGCACCCACCACAGTGGATCAAAAGAACGTACTCTTTACTGGGGAACACAACAGTTTCAAACCAGCACACCACCATAGAACTGTACAAAACAAACAGTGAATCCCTAATGTAAAACTATGGACTATAGTTAATAGTACAATTATAATAATAGTCTTTCACCAATTGTAACAAAGCTATTATACTAATGTAAAGTGCTAATAATGTTAATAATTGGGGGAGGGTGTATATGGGAACTCTGCATTTTCTAAGTGATTTTTCTGTAAGCAAACAATTTCTCTAATAAAAAAAGTATTTTAAAAAATTGGTTAACATGCTAGAGAGTGTCCCTGTAGTGTGCTACCTAAGATTGGGTAGTTTTGGAAGACCACTCAGAAAAGTGGTATTTAAGGTTAATTCTGAATATCAAGAAAAGAATAAATAACAGGAAAGACAGCATTCCAGTATAAAAGCTCTAAAGCAAAAAATAATAAATGATTGAAAAAAATGAACAAATGAGTGAATGAATGAGTAAATGAATGAATAAATAAATAAATAAAAATTTTAAGTCCAATGTGGCTGACACATGGCATGCAAAATGGAAAGCAATATGAGATTAGTTGAAGAAGAAAGACAGGTAGGATCTAGATGAGTTTGCTAAACCAGGGTAAAGAGTGAATTTCATTCTAATTGTGATCAGAAGAGATTAGAAAGTAAGAAAAGGCATGCAAGAAAAATTAGCAGATGCAAAATGGTGGCATAGGAAATTTTGCAGATCTCTCCCTCCACCAAAAAAAAATGAATGAGCTGGAAAAAAAGACTGCAATTAACTAGGTGGTAACTCTGGAACCAGATTGAACATTTAGAACAACAAGAGCTCTAAATGAAGACAGAGATTGCTGAGAGCTCAGCTTTTGTATGGGAAAGCAGGAACCAGTCACTGCCCCTATTCCTCAGCCCTGCAGATGCAACTGTGCAAAAAGAGGTAGCTGTGGAAACCTGAGACAGAAAAGTGAAGTGGCTATGCTAATAGACTTTAAGTAAAAAACTGTTAGAAGGGACAAAGAAGAGCATTAGGTATTGTTAAAGAGTCAATTTAACAGGAGATATATATGCATCTAACAGCATATATATGCATCTAAGAAGCAAACACTGGCAGAATTGAAGGGAGAAATAGACAATTCTGCAATAGTACTTGGAAATTTCAATACACCACTTTAAAAACTAGAACATCTAGAGAGAAGATCAACAATGAAAGAGGACTTAACACTGCAAACACCATAAACCTACTAGATCTAACAGACATATAGAGAACACCTCACTAACAACAGAATACACATTCTTTTCAAGTGAACATGGATCACTCTTCAGGATAGACCATATGTTGGCTAACAAGAGAAGTCTCAATAAATTTAAAAAATATTGAAATCATACAAGGTAAACTTCTCCACAATGGAATGAAGCTAGAAGTCAATAACAGAAGAAAAATTTAAAAATTTACACATATGTGGAAATTAAGCACTCTCTTAACCAATGGGTTAAAGAAGAAATCAGAAGGGAAATTCAAAAATACTTGGAGAAAAAATGAAAAAGAAAACACCACTCTTCCAGTTTGTTAATGCTGCCATTATGCAAAATACCAGAAATGGGCTGGCTTTTATAAAGGAGGTTTACTTGGTTACACATTTACTGTCTTAAGGCCATGTAGATGTCCAAATTAAGGCATCAACACAAGTATACCTTCACCAAAGGAAGACCAATGGCATCCCAGAAAATCTCTGCTAGCTGGGCAGGCATATGGCAGGAATCTTCTGATCCCAGGTTGTGTTCCAGCTCCTCCCTCAGCTCCTGTACATTCTTCAAAATGTTGCTCTTGGGGCATTTGTCTTCTCTTAGTTTCTCAGGAGCAAACTCTGGGCTATCATCTGCCAAGCATCAGCAAAAGTCTGCTTTTAACAGCTGTCTCCAAACTCTCTCTCTTAGCTGCTCTCCAAAATGTCATTCTCAATTGCTCTGAGGCCCTTCTGTTTGTGAGCTCTTTTATAGGACTCCAGTGATTAAATTAAGACCCACCCTGAATGGGTGTGGCCCACACCTCCATGCAAATAATTCAATCAAATGTTTCACCCACAGTTGATTGAGTCACATCTCCATGAAAACACTCAATCAAAGGATTCCAACATAATATGTCTGCCCCCACAATATTGCATCAAATAACATGGCATTTTGGGGGACATAATACATCCAAACTGGCATAACCACATACCAAAATTTATGGGTTGCAGCAAAGGCTGTGCTCAAAGGGACAATTATGACCATGAACACCTATTTAAAAAAAAAAAAAAAAACTTAAATCAATAACTAACTTCACATCTTGAGGCACTAGAGAATAATAGCAAAGTAACCCCAAAGTTATTAGAAGGAAGGAAATAATTAATATTAGAATAGAGGAAAATGAGATAGAGAATTGACACTTAAGAGAATCAACAAACTAAATGTTTCTTTGAAAAAAGTCAACTAAATTGACAAACCTTTAGGTAGACTGACAAAGAAAAAAAGAGGAAAGACTCAAATAACTAAAATCAGAAATGAAAATGGTGAAATTACTAATGACCTTAAAGAAATAAAAATGATTATAAGAGAATAACATGAACAATTGTACACCGAAAAATTAGAAAACCCAGAAAAAAATGAAAAAATTCCTAGAAACACAAATTACCTAAACTGGCTGCTAGCGAAGACTTGGACATGCCCAGTGGCCAACTCCTAGCCCTCAACTACCATGCCTCCTTTTCTATTGCATGCAGATGTTTCAATATGTTTCCATTTCACAGTTAGGGGAGGTGCTGGGTATAATGGAGCACCCTGACCATACATACCTTAACCCATAAACCATGAACAAGCAGCCCATCTCCTTATCAGGGTGAGAAGTCACAGTGGCAGGACTTCTTCACCTTTGGTTGTATAAATACTTCACCCTTAGGCAACACACAATTTTCTTCCTCTCCCACATTACACAAAATGGCATATGCAGAGCTGCCATCCACCGACCCTGATCTGAACATGTGGCCTCCCTTAGAGGCTGGCCATGTTGGAATATCTTCCCTTGCTCTTTTGGATCCTTTGCTTTAAGTTTCTGTTGTGCCTGAGCCTGTGTTCCCATGACACACTCTATAGCAACTAGCTCAAGACTGAAGAAGAAATAAAAACCTTGTCAAACCTATAACAAGGTTATAGGTTATGGCTCCACTGGTGAATTCCACAAAAATTTAAAGAAGAATTAACACCAACACTTCCCAAACTCTTCCAAAGAATTCAAGATGAGGAAACACTTTCTAATTCATTCTATGAGGCCAGCATTATTACACTAATACTAAAGTCTGAAAAAAGATACCATAAGAAAAGAAAATTAGAGCCCAATTTCCCTTATGAATATATATGCCAAAATCTTCAACAAAATGCTAACAAACAAAATCTAACAGCATATTAAAAAGACTACACACCAGGACCAAGGAAGATATATCCCAGGAATGCAAGAATGGTTCAAGATATAAAACTCAATCAATGTAATACACTACATATAGAATGAAGGCAAAAAATAATGATTATCTCAATAGACACAGATAAGGCATTTGACAAAATCCAGCAACTTTTCTTGATGAAAACACTCAGAAAACTAAGAATAGAAGGAAGTTTCTCAACATTATAAAGGCCATTTATGAAAAATCTACAACTAACATACTCCGTGATGAAAAATTGAAAGCATTCCCCCTAAGACAAGGAAAAGAGGATGCCTACTTTCACCCCTGTTATTCAATATTTCTCTAGAAGTTCTAGCCAAAGAAATTAGGCAAGAAAAAGAAATAAAAGGCATCCATATTGGAAAGGAAGAAGTAAAACTAATTCTATTTGTAGATGCCATGATTGAGCCCCATAAGAAAACTGCTAGAGATAACAAGTGAATTCAGCAAAGTTGCAGGGTACAACATAAACGTCCAAAAATCAATTGTGTTTCTACAAACTAGCAATGAACAATCTGAACAGGAAACTAAGAAAACAATTCCATTTACAATAGCACATAAAAGAATAAAATATTTAGGAATATATTTAACTAAGTATGTGAAAGACTCATACCCTGAAAACTACAAAACATTGATGGAAGAAATTAAAGAAGACTAAATAAATGTCAAGACATCCCATATTCATGGATTGGAAGATTAAGATGTCAATACTACCCAAAGTGATCCATTAATTCAATGCAATCGCTATCAAAATAACAGCCACCATTTCTGCAGAAATGGAAAAGCCAATCATCAAATTCACATGGAACTGCAAGCAGCCTCAAATAGCCAAAATAATTTTGAAAAAGAACAAAGAACAAAGTTGGAGGACTCACACTTCCTGATTTCAGAATGTACTACAAAGAAAGTAACCAAAACAGTGTGCTACAGTCATGAAAATAGACATAATAGACCTATGGAATGGAACTGAGAGTTCAGAAATAAACTCACATACCTATGGTCAATTTATTTTTGACCAGGGTGTCAAATGCATGCAACAGAGAAAGAATAGTCTCTTCAATAAATGGTGCTGAGGAAACTGGGTACACATATGCAAAAGAATGAAAGTGGATTCCTACCTCATCCAAAAATTACCTCAAAATGGCTTGAGAACCCAAACACATGAGCTAAAACCATAAAACTCTTTGAAGATAATATATGAGAACATCTTCAGGACCTGGCAGTGGATTCTTAGATGTGACACCAAAAGCATGAATAACAAAGGAAAAAATGATAAATTGGACTTCATCAAAATTTAAAACTTTTGTGCCTCAAAAGACGTTATCAAGAAAGTGAAAAGACAACCTACAGAATGGGAGAAAATTGCTGCAAATCATATATCAGGAAAGGACTTAATATCCAGAATATATAAAGAACTTTTATAATGCAACAACCAAAAAGACAAACAACCCAATTTAACAATGAGAAAAAGACTTGAACAGACATTCTCTGAAGAGGATATACAAATTTCAATAAGCAAATGAAAAGATGCTCAACATCATTAGCCATAAGGGAAATGCAAATCAAAACCACAATAAGAAACAATTTCATACCCAGAAAATGAAATGTTTTAGTTTCCTAGGCTGCTTAAAGCAAGTACCATGAAATGGGTTGGCTTTAAGCAATGGGAATTTATTAGCTTAAGGTTTGAGGCTGGGAGAATGTCTTGATCAAGGCATCTTCAAGGTGATGCTTTCCTCCAAAAGACAGCTGCCAGCAATCCTTGGCTCCTCTGCCACCTGGCAAGGCACATGGCTGCATCTGCTGATTTCTCCCTTCTCTCCCAGGTTTCATTGCTTTCAGCTTCTTGCTTCTGTGACTTTCTCTCTCTCTCTCTGTATTGATTATGTTTATACAGGACTCCAGTAATGAAAAGATCCTACTTACAATGGGTTAACACCCAGAGGAATAGATCAGCTTTAAGAATGTGATGTTTTCTGGGTACACACAGTTCCAAACCACCACAATATTTCTATTAAAAAACAACAGAGAATAACAAGTTTTGAAGAGGTTGTGGAGATATTGGAAACCTCTGCATTGCTGATGGGAATGTAAAATGGTGTATTGCTAAATGTTGAACATAAAATTACCATAAGACACAGCAATTCAGCTCCACAGAAAATGAAAACAGGGTCTCAAACAGATACTTGTCCACAAATGTTCATAACAGCATCATTCACAATAATCAAAAGGTAGAAACAATCTAAATGTCCGTCAATGAAAGGATAAAAAAAAATGTGGTACATACACATAACGAAATGTTATTCAACCTACAAAGGAATGAAGTTCTGGAGACATGCTGCAACAAAGATGAAACTTGAAAACATTACATTGAATGAAATAAGCAAGGCACATGAAAATAAATATTGTATGATGTCACTTAGGTGAGATATTTAGAAATAGCAAATTTGCAGAGGTAGAAAATAGAGACTACAAGGGATGAGGGAGAGGGAAGAGTGGGTGTTTTTGCTTAGTGAGTATGAAGTGCTTGTAAATAAAAATTAATAAATAAAATAAAACAAACAAACAAACAAAGTTAAAAAACAGGTATGCCATGATCACTCTGTGTCTCCAAGCTAAAAGGGTTATAGGGCCACAAACATTGAAGAAGAAGGACCAGTTAGGAAGTCATGTCCAAAGGAATAGTTGATGAATGAATTAGGTTAGTGATTGTAACAGAGACAGAGAATTAAAAAAGAACTTGCTTTTTAAAAAGTCACTTGGGAAGGGGTGCATTGTGGTATTTATTGAAATGAGGAAAATGAGTGAAGAGCAGGTTCAGGGGAATAGGAAAGTAAGAGTTTGAGCTATGTTAAGTTTGAGATGCCTCTTTAACATCTAAGTGGAAATGTCAAGTAAGCAGTTAGCTATATCAGTCTGTGATTCTGGATATAGTCAGGGCTGGAATCATCTTATTGATGGAATTTAAACCACGGAAATGGGTGATATCACCAAGAGAGAATATGTAGAGAGAAAAGCACTGGGGAATTTTGAAATTTTGAGTTTGAGCAAAGGAGTAATATGCAGAGAAAAGAATAGCCAGTAAGCTAGGATGAAAAATAAGAGATAGTTTGGGAAACCTGGAAACATTTTAATATGTTTTGCACATGTAATCTTAGACCCATAATTAGAGGTAACTGAAAAATAAGTGGCTATTTATACTGCCATCTTCCCAGCACTTGAAAGGAATGAGGGATTTGTGCTGTGTTTTTTGTTTTGTTTTGTTTTGTTTTTTTGGTAGTGATTGTATCAAAATGTACTTGTGGAAATACTTTGCATGCAATCTGTATGTAAGATTTTGATTTTCCTGCACATAATAGGATGAAAATGGTGAATAATTAAGAGAGAGCTACTATGTTACCAGGATATTCACAGAGGTATTTTCTAAATTTAATCAGACCAAAATAAATAAGAAACATTATCAACTATGGTCAGAGTAGAAAAATGTTTAACTGTATGTATGTATGTGCATACATACACATACATTTTTAAATAAAAAGGTAAAAATAATAAACAGGGTAATTTTGTTTTCCAATAAACGTTTTATATAATAATTAGTTTCAGTTTCTTTCAGGAAAACTGAGATTAGCAGTAAAAGAAAAGAGAACTGGCTCCTTCTATGGTTCCATTTCCCATAGATATAAAGGTCAGATTAGAAATGAAAGGAATATGGAGGACAGAGAAAATAGCCATAGGGAAACAAATAAATGCAACCATTATTAATACTTCTCTGTTTTCTACTCCTCACCCAGAGAAGATCTGTTTCTTACATATGAGTCAGAGAATAACCTCATATTGGATGTAGCTCCATAATGTATACTTCCAATAATGCCATCAGCACAATGTGAAACAAACAATTCTTACCCTCAAAGATCTACAAATACAGATTTTCCCCCCTGTTGTCATGGTTTTAGGACTACTCAAGAGTTATGATAATTCACTTGAAAATATTTTTCACCTAGTTTCTAAGGAGGAAGTACCTACAACCACTGTCTCAGGACTTTGGAACTTCTGGATCTAATTGTGAACCATAGCAATTAATTTTAGCAGTGCCTAATATTTTTAACCATTATCTACATCAGTATTAATTCCGTAAGAAAAATTTAAAAGTTCAGAATCAGGAGGCTTGGATCCTAGCCCAAGGTCTGCCACAAATGAACTGGGTAATCCCAAATACATCATTTAGTGTTTTCATAACCCTTGAGCATCAACCAGATGATTCCTATGGTTTCTTTTAACATTCAACACAATTTCATAAGCTATATAAATTTCTGTTTATTTCCATCACTATTTTATGTTCTTTCCCTCCACTATTATATAGCCCCCATAAAACCCTTATCCTGGGTTCTTGGCAACTTTCATAATGGCAAATACTTAATAAACTCTAGTTTATATCCCAATGCCTAGAACCATATTCCACTGACATGACCTACACATTCAGAAATCTTCCCCACTGCCCCTTCCTGCACCTTCCCTTGGGGTACATGCCTGAATCCATTTTACAAGCAAACTCTTTTATGGCTATATCCATTATTAGTTTTGTGAACATTATACTACAAGTAGTCTGTGAAGTTTGCACTGGACACTAGGAATATGACTCCTAAGTCAGCCCCAGCCAGTCCAGTTACAGATCCTCACAGGTGAGCAAGCAGTTACCCAAACATCCCATAGCTTCCTATTTACTACCTCTTTGCCCAGCCTTGGAATCTAGAACAGAAAGCAGATCAGTGCTTGACTAGGGTTGAGGGCAAGGCCAAAGTGACAGGAAGGGATGACCAAGGACAGGAGGAAACACTGGGGATAATGAATACATGCAGCAGCTTGAGGTGGGGATGGTACTTCGA
Source organism: Choloepus didactylus (assembly GCF_015220235.1). NCBI lineage: Eukaryota > Metazoa > Chordata > Mammalia > Pilosa > Megalonychidae > Choloepus > Choloepus didactylus. The sequence goes on from NC_051307.1 coordinate 33,897,507, forward strand.
AGGCATACCCATGTCAAAGCTCATCAAATCAAACACAGAATAATGTGCATTTTCTTGTATGTCAGTTACACCTCAATAAAGCTGGTTAAAAAAAAATGTCATGGAATTTAAAAAAAATAAAAGCATATGAAACATAAGATTAAGAGATGAGAGAGAGGCAGAGAAAGAAAGAGAGAGAGAGAAGTTGAATTTGACCTGGTTTGGTAACTGTGGAAGTGGAGTACGCTGGGAACTCTCCCATTTCACAAGAAGAGCTGGAAGGAAGGAGAATGGCCACAAAGATACAATGAAGGGAGGAGGTGTGAGTTTGCAGGGAAAGACGTTTGTGAAAGCATTCTGGAAACTTTAAAAAAGAAGAAAAAAAAAATGTCAGTGGTAGTAATGAGTTCCTACTTTTCTAGATGCTGAAAATACAACTGTGTTTAAAGCATAGTAACTGCTCTTTTAAGACAGAAAAACTATGAAAGGAAGCACATAATTAATGCCAAAGCAGTAGCAGAGACAAGTACTAGGAGAACTCGGTGAGCTGTTCTGCTGGTGAGTGGTATCAAAAGCCTGTTTCAGTCCTTCCTGAATTAATTATTTAGAAAAGAATTGTCAGTCTCCTAAAGACACAGTGTCAAGTTAATTACATGAAATATAATACCCATTTAAATTACATTTGTTAACATCTTAGAACCACTCCAGAATTGGCTATTGCTTTGTACTTTTACTGCAAGAGTGATTTATGATCAGATTTAACAGGTGGGTAAGCCTAATTCAGACAATATAGAGAAGTTTATAACTTTTGGAATAAAGGTTTAAAAAATCATATTTTTGAGAAATGCTTGAAGAAAATTTTTGAAGAGGGACTAGTAATTGGCAAACATTGTCTGCCTTATTATACTCTATTATATATCATTTTTATTTATCTCTTCCAAACTACTAGACTGTAACATCGTTAAGGGTGAGATTCTTGTATCATTTTTGCATCTCCCAAAGAGCCCTGAATAAGAGGTTCAAAAGAGACATGCTCAATCAATATTTATTGAGTGAATTAGGATAGAAGCCGTTTATCCAAACCAACTCACATAGCTTGTCAATTAATCAAAAAATTCAGCCAAAGCAGGCAATAATTAAAATAAAATGTACACGTACTTCATACATTGTATTTTAATTGAAAATGTAAATGCACATTAATTCCCCAGTTTTATTTTGTTTTTGTTTTGTTTTTACATAGATGTGAGGTCTTATTGACATAGGTTTGCTCACTGAAGTTTTTCTACTATAACAACACATATGGTTTGTGAGTTCAGGTTTCAGTTTCTTTAAAGTGGAATGAAAACTGAGACTTGTGAATAATGCTGAATATAGAATTATAATTATAATTTTCCCTCAATTTTTAGAAAATTCTTGTTTAAAGCAAATTTAAAAGCAATTTTTAATTAATGCACCATTATCAAGTTTTCCAAATTCAATTTCCCTCCATTATGAAAACCCTCTTCCTTTTTAAAATTCATATTTCACTGTTTTATGGGATATTTAAAATCATGATTACAATAAATCAATTTTCATTGTTTGTCTTCCCCAATAAAATAAAAGCTACATGAGAGCACAAAATTCATCAGGCTTGCTCATCAGTCTATTTCCAGTGGGGGAAAGGGGAAAGGTGGGTTTTGTATGAATGAGTTGTCAAAGGAAAAACTGCACTGGAAATATTGAACAGCTGTTTTTCACATGCTTCAGCAGATTATGGAAATATTCCTATTATAGTCTCTATTTTCAGCTTTTATTTCTTTCATTTCAGCTTTTTAAGGGCTGGGAGTGGGTTGGCAGAAAAGCACTGGAAGAGAGTAAAGGGGTTGATCCCTAATGTGGGTGAGTGATTCGGGGTTGGGACATGAACATGACTTTTTTTAGGGTAACTAACACCTTTTTAAAAAAATCAGAATTTGCCAATCATATGCTATAGCTATTTGCAAATGGGAGATGCATCAGAAGTAAGTGTTCCCATTTTTTAACATCTTAAAAAATGTTTAGCACATTTTGGTTTCACTGAGATTGGTGCATTTAGCACATTTTGGTTTCACTGAGATTGGTGAGGGATTTCCTAAAGCATGATTAGGATCATTTGCTTCTGAATGTCTTCCTTTGCAGTAATTAGGCCACATGGAGTCTGTCTGGGCTGGGAGAGGGGAAGAAGAGATAAGAACTGCCAAGTTAGGAGCCTCTCAGGCACCAGAGCAGGGGTGAGAGGAAGACTGGAGGGGGAGATCAGAGGCCAGATTGATATTTAGAATAGTTAGGGTCTGAAGTTGTCTCCCCATCCTCACCCCCTATTTTCCCTGCAGTTTCAGCTGTTTTTCTTTGCAGCCTCACAGAGACGTGGTTTAAAGGTAGGTAGGATGGGGAGGGAGCAGATTCTGGGGCATGAGGAGTAAGGCTAGCAGCTTGGTTAAAAGAAAGAACAGTCTTGTCAGAGTAAAATACAATTGGCATAAGTAAGACTGGAAACAAACAACAAGCTGCTGTGTACATTAAGCAAACAACTGAGGTAACAGGAGAGGTGCCTCTGAGCTGTGAGCTCTCAGTTTGCTTCAGAAATGAGTCAGTATGTAATATAGAGGGGATGGAACTGTTAGTTAATCTAGCAGATAGTTAGAGGTTTCTTTAATCACAGCACTTCCCAATATTCATCTCATCACAGCACCGCAAAAAAGGATACCTGTTTTTGTTTGCTGGGGCTGCTGTAACAAAGTACTACAGACTGCTTGGCTTAAAACAATAGGAATTTATTGCCTCACAGTTCTGGAGCTAGAAGTCCAAAATCAACGTGTCTACAGGGCCAAGCTTCTTCTGTAGGGTTTTAGTGGCGACTAGCAGCAACCCAAGGCATTCTTTGACTTGTGGTATAACTCAATCTCTGCCTCCATCACATGGCTGTCTTCTCTCCCTTTTGAATATGTGTGTCCAAATTTCCTTTCTTTATAAGGCATCTGTCATACTGGATTAGGACCCACCCAAGTCCAGTTTGGCATCATCTTAACTAATCTTCAAAGATCCTATTTCCAATTAGGATCACATTCACAGGACTAGGCATTAGAACTTGAACTTATATTTTAGGGGAGCACAATCCAATCCATAATAATACTTTTCAGCATGCTAGGATAAAGGATCCAAGACAACAGTCCTGGTTGTTCCAGCTGCCCAGACATCCGAAGGGCTCTAGGAATCAGTAATTCTTCAGGAAACACTTATCACAGTTTGGGAAGTTCTGATTTATACATTCTACTGTTAAGGCAGCTCCATGAGGTGACCCAGTTAGCATCATCTACTGAACCACTACTTTGCTGTTGATCATAGACCACTACTCACTATCTGGCTGGCTCCTAGTGTCTTGCTGGCTGACTCATCCCTCAGCTGAGTAGTGTGCTACTTGCCAAAGTTCTAGTTATCTACAAAAATGTAAGCCCATTGAAGCCACCAGGTCTGGCCTTCCTCAGTGCTCCACTTTCTATTGGGATCTTTGCACCTTCAACTAGACAACAGTGATTCCCTAACAGGAAGGGAGGATGATCCTTCTCTTGGGGTCACTCATTCAGGGGTTTCTCAAAGAAAAACATCCTGTCCCCAAAAGCAATAGATCTTTAGTAAGAAAGTCCTTTTGATTCACCCATATATGTACATCTCCCCAAGAAACACCCATGTGAGCAGGGTGGCAGCCTCTGGATGGTGTCCTTGATTTTTGCCCCTCCAATGACCTGGGGCCTGGTTTCAGTCTCAGAATCCTCCCACCAATTTCCCTTTCCTGAAAACCTGCCCTTGATGAGGGACAGCTTAGTTTAGTAGATGCACTTTTATGTCTTTCAACCCCAACAGTAAAAACAACAAAATGACAGGGTCCCAATCTTGAGTCAATCTATAAATGAGATAATGTCGATCTGAACTAAAATGGTGGCAATGCAAATAGAGATAAGTGGGCAGATCACAGAGATATTTAGAAGACAGATTCAATAAGACTTGGTGATTAAGTAATCAAGCAGTATGGGAACCAGGTTTTGGCTTGGGCTCATACTACTGAGATAGAAAAAAAACAAACAAACAAAAAAACTGAAAAAGAACTAGACTAAAGGACATGTTGATTTAACATGAATTTAGGACTTAGGAAATTCACATGAAGGTGGCACATGAGTCTAGATCTCAAGAGAAAGCCTGCTTCCTTTAAAGTATTGACATACAATTGGTAGCTGAAGCCTCAAGGAAATTTTATAAATTGTATCAAAATAAAAGGAGACTTCGCTTGTACCCCTAAAAAATGCTGAAATGTAAAGAATAGACAGAGGGGGAGTAATAAACAAAATATTCTCAAGGGAAAAGCAATAAACATAGGAGGAAAACAGTAGAGTGATGTTAAGGAATCCACAGCAACAGAACATTTCAAAGACAGTGGTTGAGAAAGTCCAATGCCACTGAAAGCGTTTACTGTATGTGCCGGTTTGAATGTATTGTGTCCCCCAAATGCCATTATCTTTGTGGTCTTGTGGGACAGACGTTTTGGTGCTGGTTAGATTTGCTTGGAATGTGCCCCACCCAGCTGTGGGTGGTGACTTCAGTGGGATACTCCTATGGAGGTGTGACCCCACCCATTCAGGGTGGGCCTTGATCAGTGGAGCCATATAAAACATGCTGACTCAAAGAGACTGGACAGAGTGCAGCTGTGAGTGATGTTTTGGAGAGGAGCAAGCTTGCTAGAGAGGAATGTCCTGGGAGAAAGCCATTTTGAAACCTGAACTTTGGAGCAGATGCCAGCCACGTGCCTTCGTAGCTAGCAGAGGTTTTCCGGACGCCATTGGCCATCCTCTGGTGAAGGTACCCTATTGCTGGTGTGTTACTTTGGATGTTTTGTGGCCTTAAGACTGTAACTGTGTAGCAAAATAAACCCCCGTTTTATAAAAGCCTATCCATCTCTGGTGTTTTGCATTCTGCAGCATTAGCAAAGTAAGACAGATTTTGGTACCGAGAGTGGGGTTCTTTTGCTGCTGAGTTTGCAAATACCAAACATGTTGGAACGGCTTTTCAAATGGATAAGGGGAAGACTCTGGAAGAATTGTGAGGAGCTTGATAGAAAAGGCCAAAACTGCTTTAAAGAGACTGTTTGTGGAAATATGGACTCTAAAGATACTTCTGATGAGGACTTGAACAGAAATGATGAATGTGTTGTAAACTGGAAGAAAGGCGATCCTTGTTTTAAAGTGGCAGAGAATTTGGCAAAATTGAGTCCTGGTGTCAGATGGAAGGAAGAATCTGGAAGCAACAACTTGGAATACTTAGCTGAGGAGATCTCCAGACTACGTGTGGAGGACGTATCCTGGCTTCTCCTTGCAGCTTATAGTAAAATGCGAGCAGAGAGAGATAAACTTAGAACTGAACTCTTGGGTTCAAAGAAACCAGAAGTTGATGGCTTGGAAAATTACAGGCTTCCAGTGGGTAGAATCCCAGAAGCTACAGCCCAACCTGAGGACAAGCCAAGACTGGATAAGGAGTTAAGCAGAAAGGATTTGTGGAAAGTCCTATTGTCTGATGGCTTTGACCCCTGCGTGCTTCATGCAAAGCCAACAGAATTTTTGCGAGATCTTTATAGACGGAGCCATTGCCGGTCTGGACTGGAGGAGACAGACAAGGAACAAACTGAAGGAAAAATTTCTTCAAAGGCAGAGCCATGGAGGTTGAGGTCTGGAGTCAAGAGGTCTCGGGCTGGGAGAGCGGAGCAGCCCACATGCATGGAAAGGGTGAGTTTGCCCCGGAGGTCGAGGGCGGGCCTTCCGCCTCGATGCTCTGGAAGAGTTTTGCCACCTCAGGTCCCAAAGAGGTTGGAGCACATTCCCAGGGAATTGGGGAGAGCCTGGCTGCCACCACACTGTTCTGAAGGGGTTGAGCGTGTGCCCCGGAGATGGAAGGGAATCCGGGAGCTGCCCCGATGTTTGAGGAGGGTGGGGCCGAGAAGCTGGTCTCCCCAATGTGTGGAAATGTTGGAGCACTCACCTAAGCATTTGGAGAGGAAAGGGCTGCCAGAAAGGCCCTTGGGAAGGGTTAGACTCCAGCTCTCTCAAGCCCCAAGGATGCAACGTTGTTCTGTAAATGACTCTCAGACTTTGAAATCTAATGGAGTTTGTCCTGCAGGTTTTAAGAACTGTTTTGGTCCTGTTAACCCTGTTTTCCTTACTCTTTCTCCTTATGGCAATGGAAATGTTTATCCTATGAATGTCCCTCCTTTGTATATTGGAAGCATATAACTTGTTCTAAGTCCACAGATCCAAGGTAAAGGAAAAGTATGCCTTAGGACTGACCACGCCTATATTTGATTTTGATGGGATTTTGTACTTAACTTTTGTTACTGAAATGGTTTAAGTTTTTGTGATATTGTGATGAAATGAATGTATTTTGTATTTGGAAAGATAATGTCATTTTTGGGGTCCAGGGGGTGGAATGTGCCGGTTTGAATGTATTGTGTCCCCCAAATGCCATTATCTTTGTGGTCTTGTGGGACAGACGTTTTGGTGCTGGTTAGATTTGCTTGGAATGTGCCCCACCCAGCTGTGGGTGGTGACTTCGGTGGGATACTCCTATGGAGGTGTGACCCCACCCATTCAGGGTGGGCCTTGATCAGTGGAGCCATATAAAACATGCTGACTCAAAGAGACTGGACAGAGTGCAGCTGTGAGTGATGTTTTGGAGAGGAGCAAGCTTGCTAGAGAGGAATGTCCTGGGAGAAAGCCATTTTGAAACCTGAACTTTGGAGCAGATGCCAGCCATGTGCCTTCATAGCTAGCAGAGGTTTTCCGGACGCCATTGGCCATCCTCTGGTGAAGGTACCCTATTGCTGGTGTGTTACTTTGGATGTTTTGTGGCCTTAAGACTGTAACTGTGTAGCAAAATAAACCCCCGTTTTATAAAAGCCTATCCATCTCTGGTGTTTTGCATTCTGCAGCATTAGCAAACTAAGACACTGTATTCAAGTCATTGATGACTTTTCAAGAGCAGTTCAAGTGGAGTGGAAGAAAGGCACTCCCTTCACCTCCCAGTTCTAAGACTTAAGATATGTAGAGGATGAATCACCCTGTATTTGAGAAACCTGCAGGAGAAGTAGTGACGGAAGATGAGGTCTCCCTGACCCCCAAATCTGTGTTCGGCATGCAGCATGGCTCAGTGGGCCTTGGAGGAAGTGGACTGTGGAGGAAAAGAAGGTGGGAGGGCAGGAGAAACTTTCCAAATCTGCCTCCCCGTAGTAGTGATTTTTTACATGGCTTTTTACTTTAGAGACAAAGAAAGATAATCATCTTGGATAATAAATAACAGGGGTCTTGAGAACTTCATTAGTTCCTAATCTCAGTTATTTACTACTTCCTCTAGGATTTACATGCTCTGAGATAACTGGGGCCCGGTGCCTCCAAGTCTGGATATGTACTTTACATATTGCTCCTCTGTTAGACTAAAACTCAAATTCACAGCTTGCTTTCTGTTTTAAGGTTACATTTTAAATGCTAACACTATAACAGTAGAATCAACCTTAAGTTTAGGACAATAGAAGAAACATTCAATGAGGAAACAGGATTCATCTTCTCTTGTGATGGCTAATTTCATGTGTCAACATAACTTAGCTAAGGATGTGGTGTCCAGTTTGCTTGGTCAAGTAAGTATTGGCTTGATTGTTACTGTGAGGGTATTTTGTAGATGGATCTGCATCTATAATCAGTTGATTGTGTCTAAGGCTGACTGCATTTACAATTAACAAAGGAGATTGCCCTTAGCAATGCGGGGAGCCTCCACATCCAATCAACTGGAGGTTTTTAAAGCCAGAATTGAGGATTTCAGAGATCAGAAAGAATTTCTGCCTCAACTTCAATCAGTCAGCTTCCTCGGGGAAATTCAGACTCAACCTCATTATCACCTTTATTGGAGTTTCCAGCTTGCAGTCTGCCCTACACAATTCGGATTTACCAGCCTTCATGATTAGGTGAGCTGATTCATGATAATACATTATACATTATAAAGAATAGCTCTATTTCTCTGGAGAACCCTGACTAATGCAACATGGATCAGGGATTACAGAGGGCAGAATGGAAAGGTTTGGACAGAAGGAGAGGTTAAGTCAGGGGAGAGGAAGCAAGCGGTAGAAGAGGAGTAACAGTATGGGAGAGGATGGATGAAGGGCTAAAATTTTGAAAAATAAAAAAGAATGACAAGAAAGGCTTGTCATTTGGGTTCAGCTATCTACAAGTTCTCCAAATGAATAAGCCCCAGGGTAATTATAGAAAGAGGAGAAGAGTGCAGAGGGATTCCCAGGAGTTGCAGAATGAATCTGACACAGCTTGGATGGCTGCTAGTTCAGATGAGCAAATTAACCATAAACCATTATTTTTCAGTACACTCACTCATATTGGAAAAAGCAACAGACTTTGAAGGTAGAGAAAATGCTGGACTCTGGAGCAATTAGGCTCCTGATTGTCTGCACTAAGACCCCAGGAGGAAGCTCGGAATTCTAGGCTGCTGGCTCGAAGGCTACTAGGTAGCAGCACTGTGGTCTTTCCTGGATTTTCAGTTGTGTCCTAAACGATCTGTCTGACTCATTCTAATGTCCTGTAATCATACCTCTACACAAGTCTTCTTATCTTTCTAAAATACAAATCTGATTGCATCAGTTATCTATTGCTACATAACAGGCCACCTCAAAATTTAGTGGCTTAAAACAACACTATTTAACCTATGAATCTGTGAGAGGCAACTTGTACTGGGCTCAGAATGGAAGTTCTGCTACTGATCTCAGCTGGGCTTACTCCAATATCTGCTATCTGCTGGAGATTAATGGCCTTAGTCACAATATCTGGCAATTGGCTTACGCCTGGAGCTGGCTGTTTTATGTTGGTCTTTACGGAGATGTCTGGGACAACTGGGATTCCTTTCCTGGCTGGTCTACTTATGGCACTTCTGCTTTTCTTTCAAGACCAGGGTCAGATGCCACTTCTTTATGAAGCCTTCCCTGACTCTGCATGACAGTTATTTAACACCATCCTCATTACTCATACCTTTTCACATACCTTTAATAACAATTATATCAGTGTATTATAACCACTAGTATAGGTATACATCTCCTCACCAGTTTGTGAGGACAGAGTTCATGTTATTCATCTTCACATTCCCTTTACCCAGCACAGTGCTTTTTTGCATCATAGAAACATTCAGTGAATATAATTTGAGTGAAGGAATATCTGATTATATAGTTGACATTTACTTCCACCAGGATTCAGAAAGACTAATAGTGTAAAGTGACCTTTGCTATGTGAATTTCACTCTCAAAATGAGCCTTAAGTTCCCGTAAGTTCCCTAACAATATTGAGTAGACCACTGCTCTTGATTATAGCCAAGGAAACTGCAAAATAATGAATAGGATAATCTAAAGTATATTGGGAACAAAGGTAATATTTCTTAATAGACATGAATATGAATTGAGTGGCTTGAAACCAACTTCATTTCTAGAATAAATAAATAATTGATGAAGAATCCTTTGCCAATGGGCTAAAGCTGGATTATGAACCATCACATACATCATAAAAATAAAAACAGAAGAAAAATGCCAAGCTAGTTAGTGATGAGAGTGTCTAAGCTAGACTGCTTAAGGAAATGATTGCCTATTATTTTGTGACGGTCAAGAAAAATGATACCATAACTGGACTGAACCCAAGTGACATAAAATAACTGGAGTGAGCCCAAGCAACATTTCCTTAGACACCTCTTCTCTAAGGAAAATCTGCACCAGTACATGCTAGTATACTCTCATCCCTCCATTAGCCTAGCCAATAACCTTCTCTGGGATTTGGATGGTCATGCATATAACTACCAAATGGTAACACCTGAATAAACGTGTGTAATTTCTTAATGAACATAGAAAGTAAAAGCCACAAAATTAATAAAGAAATGTGAATTGAATTTGTATCAGCTGTCTTTCCTCCATCTCCAGGTGTTTGGATTTTGGTATGAAAAAGGCTACTGTCTGAGATGTAAATGTCTATTACAAGTATAGGTCTGTTGTGATCCTATTTCAATAGTCCATGATCTGTGTATGAAATTGTAAATTTAACCATCAACAAACTACCTAATATAAAATAATGAGAGAAATAAAGAAATAAGATGAAATGCACATTCACATAAGGACATAGCAAGGAAGAAAACGTGGGAAGAAATCACAATTCTTGTCTCTATATCTATTCATAAAGGTGTTTTTGTTTTGGTGACTCCCTTCCTCTTTGTTCCTTTCCATGATTCTTTTCCCATCAGCTAGTTGGTTGGGGTTTTCACAGGGGAGTACCAAATTTTAATCCATAAAAGATCTCTCCTTTTGGATTAACTTGTATCACTAGACAGGACAGTACTAAGGGGCATCCCAAGGTCATAAGCAAATTCCATTCATACACTTCCCATCCTATAGCATGTATACTATCCTACTTGATAGTCAGGATCAATCATTAGAACCACCACCATAACCCTCCTTTTTGGCTAGTAATTAAGTATTTAGAGGAACCCAAAATGGCTAGGTAGAAGTCTTGTGTTCTAATTCAACAGAGAACCCTGCACTGTACTGTGATAGAGACAGTTCTCCCTTGAGGGCAAACATCTCTACAACACTATAGCATAGTGCTGTAGGGACAGGAAAGGAAATATTTCTAGTACATAATTAGACATCATTGAGAACATGCTACTTCCAATTCCATCCACTAGTTCCTTGATTCATGAAAGATTTACTACTCTATGTTAGTCACTGATTCAGACCATATAATGCATCCTAGAGGACAATAGCCCAAATATGCAACCCTTATCTCCCAGAAGACATAGTAATTATTTAGCCATTCCACCCTTCCAAAATGTCAACAAGTAGATCATGAAGCAGGTGGAAAAACCAGTGACTTTGAGGGCAAAAGCCCAGTAAAGTGAATCCTATACTCAGAAGCAAGATTGTGTCAGATTCCATGATAGTGTAAAAAGAGATTGTGGCAAAAGCACAAAAGGCAGGATAAGTAAGTCTTAGTACAAAATAATATCTATTCTAAAAAGTAGAAGGAACTAATATAATGAACCTATGATCATGTTTCTACCTGAGCATTGTCTTTTCACATAACTAATCAATATTTTTCTCCATGAGGGGCCATGCTGGTTTGTATATTATGTCCCCCAGAAAAAGCCATATTCTTTAATGCAATCTTGTAGGGGCAGAGGTATCAGTGTTGATCAGGTTGGAAACTTCTGATTAAGTGTTTCAATGGAAATGTGACCCACCCAATTGTGAGTGACACCTTTGGTTAGGGTGTGACCTCTGATTGAATGTTTCCATGGATGTGTGGCCCCACCCATTCAGCATGGGCCTTGATTGGTTCACTGGAGTCTTATAAAGGTGCTCACAAACAGAAGAAGCTCAGAGCTGAGACAGATATTTTGAAGATAGCCATTGAAAGCTGACATTTTGGAGAATACCATTTTGAAACAACCTGGGAGCAAGAAAGCAATGTTCCTTCCCAGCTAACAGAGGTTTTCCAGATGCCAATGGCCTTTCTCCAGTGAAGGTAGATGTTGTTGATGCCTTACCTTGGATACTTTATGGCCTTGAGACTGTAACTTTGTAACCAAATAAACTCCCTTTATAAAAGCCAATCCATTTCTGATATTTTGCATAACGGCAGCATTAGCAAACCGGAACAGGGGCCTTTTGATGGGCTTTTATTTGGTAATCAAATAGTCTTACATTCCATACATATATTCATTATAGTTTTTACTTTTTTCTTCATTCTTCCTTTAATTCCTTAACTTCATCATCAAACTATTAGCTATAACCTGTGACCCAATATAGCTACTCAGTTCAGGCCATTTCTTTTTCTGGTTCATATGGACAGTGGGGTGTATTGCTCAAGGTTCTGCCCAGTGGGAAGACTTTCTTTTAATTCTTCCTTCAGGGCAAATGCTATAATGCTGCAGCCATATGTTCCAGATAACACTGGGTCCATTTCTCCCAGGAAACTCTTCATGAGGCAACTGATGAAGGTTGATGAAAGGATGCGACTGTGGCAAGATAGACACATCCAAGCCACTCATACAATTTGTGCTTTCAGGATCTGCTATGGCCTGGGAATATGTAATTTGCCTTTACCCTCTGTCATGTGTGTGAATTTCTAATGTGCAAGCAAAATGCATCCAATGTTCTCTGCTTTGGGGATAGGGAAAGGAAGTTTAGCCAGATTGATTGCTGCATACCAACACTAGGTGCTCTGTGTATTTGCTGCCATTAAAGCACCACATCTGGAAACTGTGGCTGCTATGGGAGTAACTATTTGGTTAAGTTTCCAGCAATCCACTATCATTCATTAAGTTCAGATTCATCCTCTGTAAGCAATAGGCAAACTGGTGGGTAAAAGGAAACATGAACTTATTACCCTTTGTTTCTCTCAAGTTTGAAAATGGCACTAATGTTTGTATTTCCCTTAGATGTACTATTTATTAGGCAGAGGGAGCTCCATTTAGAACTTCCATTTAGACCTTCTTATCATAATGGTTTCTACTCTCCAGAAAGGGAAATGGAAAACAAAAAACAAAAAACAACAACAACAACAACAAATTTTCCCAGTAACTAAGCATATTCTTTCTTTCTATATATTCCAGTGTGGGAAAAATAACCACAGGGTGGTGTCAGGGGCCCACTGGGTCTGGCACATGGCAGAGGAACCAAGACAACATTTGCAGTATTCTGGATGCCCAGGAATTAGAATTAACACAGATAAAGTAAGAAAAACCTTTGAAAGGTCTTTGTATTTTCCTCTCCCTTATATAAAGCCATGATGATAATTATGGTAATCAAAGTAATCTTGAAGAAAGCTAGTAGTGGTAGCCTCGGTTAGTCTTGTGATACTAGTGCAGATTCCTTCTTTGTGGGTATACTGCTGTTGTTTTTTGTAAATCAATGGGCTCTGAATGAAAGGATGTGGGTCTGGAAATTGGGTAGGGGTCTCAGACTCCTTAAAGATGAATCAGGACTCCTAATGCTGGGTCATACCAAGCTTTGTAGCTACTTCCTGTGTGTCTTAGAATGCTCACTCTGGAAGAAGCCATTTATCCATGTAAGGAGTTTAATTCCCCTGGGACTGTCATGCTGGAGAGACCAGGCACCAGCAGGCTCCTCCACAACCCCAGCTGAGTCCAGCCTTCCAGCCATCTCTGCCAAGGTGCCAGATACATGAGTGAAGCCATCTTGGTCCTTCCATAGCAGCCCATCCATCACCCGAAAACCACTGAGTGACATCACCTCCAGTTGAGGAAAAATCTGCTGTGCCTGTATCCTGAACCACAGAATCAGGAGATACAATAAAATGGTTGTTTTTTTTTAAGACACTTGGTTTCAGGATACCTTTTTACATAGCAATAGTTAACCAGAAAAGACATTAAATAAATTGTTTGGTTCATTTAGCTAACTTGTGTTCACATCAAGATCCAAACTCAGATTGTTCTGATTTCAAGAACTATAATCTTCCCCTTATTTTATAGTGTTTCCAGTGAGGGCCTAGGATATTTGTATTTAAAAAACTAATTTTTAAATAGACAAAGTGTCAAAGCCTTTCTATTCATTATTTTAATACCTAATTTTTTTATTAAAAACATTCTGAAAACATTTCATACTTCTATTTCTTTTATTCTCACAACCATCTATTGAGTTAAATCTTTTTATTCTTATTTTACAAAAGAAAAAGGTTACAAACTAATGAAACTGTGTCACAAAGCCAGGTTCTCTGACTCCAGAAGGCATACTTTTACCATTAAATTAAAATATTTTTTCATCTATTCCATACTTAGTCCTTTATAATGAAATTTTTAAAGACAAAATAATCTATCTTCAATTTGGATTCCAGTGGAGGGCTTAGTGTTATTGCTATCTGCATGCCAAAATAAAACTTCAGGATGAGAAAGCAAAAATGTATGCCAAGGAAATTAATGCTACTTTCAGTTCCAATTTTTACTTTTAAGTTTTATATAATCCCATTTAGTGAAGTTGTCCCTCCCTGCACTAAATGGTGCTATCTTGCTATTTTACAGAAAGATACAGAAAGTGTTTCTATCAGCAAAATGTTTATTAGGCATCTCAAATGTTAAAATGATATCGCTGATGGCAGTGGGTATTGATATTAACATTAAAGTCCATCTTTTCCAATTAAAACATTATACTTCTTTTCCTAATCATCCTTTTAGACCTTAGCTGATCTCTCATGCTTATTTTTATGACTGGTCCTACTTGCCTAAAAACTATAAAATCAATAAATGAGTTAGATAATTATAAAGAGCAATAGATATTTCTTTAGTGCTTCACACTATACCCTGCACTCTTTTCAGTGAGTTTGTTTGAAACAGCCCTTTTAATGATATCATTGGTTGCTTTAAAACCTTTTCAAAAGTGAGCAAAAGAATAAATTCTAAATAAACCAGTATAAACATAGCCTTTCACTTACACATTTTTTCACATAGATGATGGAAGGTAAATCATCTTCCTCATGATCTAGTGTAGCTAACAAATACACTGTCTCTTTATACAGCTAAAATTCAGCCAAAACAAACTAACATTCAGTGTGCAGTATACTGTAATGAGAAGATCTAGAAAATCTTCAGGTAGAGGAACATAAGGTAGAATCTGGAAGTGGTTAAAGGACATATTGGGCATTGCTTAGGTGATGTGCAACTATAATATCCTGGCAGTTTTAAAGAATAATCCCCCTAGAATGGTAAGGTCAGTTTAACGAAAGTGAAGAAATTCTACTCTAAGGGGATAGACTAGGGAGATGAGGGCAGATAGAAAATGCAAGCTGCAAAGCACCCATCTAAATCCTATGATGCTAAGCTTACACTTAAGTATCTCTTTATCCTGGCAATGACTGCTGAATTATATAACATTAATCAGTATTAAGTCTTGGACCTGAGTAATCAACAGTTACTTATCTTCAATAGGAAATTTTCATGGTTTAAAAATTTTCCTTCTTTTTTAAATCCTTATTAAGTTTTGGAGCACTTCATCTACCTCAATTAAATATATACTTTTCAAAACCAATTTGGACCATGACCAAGCAAATATAGATTTCATTATGGAAACCAAATGTGGATTTCTCTCATTTTTCAAAGAGTGCTATGCAGTAATTTCATTAATGCTCCTTACTCTGGAGGAGAAAATTTCTTATATATTCACAAGCACAGACATCAGCAAAAATTGTTGTGGTAAATAGAAATAGACTACAGTGTTGAAATTACAGCTACTGGTTTCACTTTTTAACTTTTTGTTTTTCAGTATTGTCATATTTTCAATTGCTACAATGATATATTTCAAATTCAGGTCAGACATCTTTTCTATGTCAAACATATTCAAATATCTACCTTCTGGCCCTTTGGGTAGTAAAAGGAAACACCTGCACCTTTTAAAAGGACTGAAGAATTTCTAAGACCGACTGAAGTACAGGAATAAGAAAATTGGAAAAAAAAATTGGATGGGGAGTGAAAATTAAGTCAACATACAAATGCTAATTTAAGAAAAAGAATTTATAAAACTAGAATGAAAATTGTGTTGTTTTAACTCTATTCAAAATATATACCCATCTCTTGCTTAATATTTTCAACTTACTTTTGAGAGATTACAAAATGAATATAAAATCCTTAGATCACTGTCTCTTTTACAAGATTTAATTCCCAAGACAAATGGATTTTCTCAAATATAGCATATAGGTATTGTATACAGTGTTCTGGGCTGCTCAAGCAAATACTATGCAATGGCCAGCTTAAACAATGGGAATTTATCAGCTTATGAATTTAAGGCTAAAAAAAATCCAAATCAAGGCGTCATCAAGGGGATGCTTTCTTCCCCAAAGACTGTAGCGTTCTGGGGCTGGCTGCTGGAGATCCTTGGTCCTTAGTTTGTCACATGGCAAGGTACATGGCAGCATCTCCTGGTCTCTCCTTTCTCTTCCCACTTCCATTGATTTCAGCTTTTGACTGCTTCCTCTGTCTAAATTTTATTCTCTTAAAAAGGACTTCAGTAATAGGATTAAGACCCATTTCAACTGAGGTGGGACACATTCTAACTGAAGTAACTTCAAAAGGTCCTACTGACAATGGGTTCATACCCACAGGAATGGATTAAATTTAAGAACATTTTTTTCTGGGATATTGTTCCAGTTTGCTAATGCTGCCTTTTCACAAAACACCAGAAATGGATCAGCTATTATAATTGGGGTTTATTTGGTTACATAGTTACAGTTTTAAGGCCTAAAGTGTTCAAGGTAATGCATCAACAATTGGGTACCTTCACTGGAGGATGGTCAGTGGTATGCAGAAAACCTCTGTTAGCTGGAAAGGCATGTGGCTGGTGTCTGCTCCAAATGTGGTTTCAAAATGGCTTTCTCCAGAATGTCAGTGTCAGCTTCCAATGGCCATCTTCAAACTGTCTCTCATCTGCAGCTCCTCTCTCAGCTCCTGTGCATCCTTCAACGTGTCCCTCTTGGCTGTAGCAAGCTTGCTCCTTCTGTCTGAACTTATATAGTGCTCTAGTAAATTAATCAAGGCACAAGCTGAATAGGAAGGGCCACACCTCCATGGAAATCATCGAATCAGAGTTATCACTCACAGTTGGATGGGTTGCATCTCCATGGAAATACTCAAAGAATTACAATCTATTCAACACTAATACATTTGCCCACACAAGATTGCATCAAAGATAATGGCATTTTGGGGGACACAATACATTCAAAATGGCACAGGTACATAAGGTGCAAACTACCACAAGGTCTTCTCACAGATAAATTTTATGTACACATATTCAACAAGCTTGGGCAAATATTAATAAACTTATGCTTGACTTCTTTCAGTTCTTTCCATTTTACTTTTTTATGCTTATCAAAGCAAAAAAGGTGCAAGATTAAAATTTAAATAATATAGACCCTACTTATATCCATCCTACCTCCATCCCTCAAAAGGCAATAAATAGAAGCTCTTTCTATTTGTAGTTCTTCAGGCATCTCTGTGTCCCTAAATAATATATTTGCACTTATATTTGTTTAATTATCAACATTATGCATTAGATACTGAATTCCTACTGTACAAGAAACCATCATAGCTCTTTCACTAACCACACATGTACCTCTTTCTTCCATTCCCCACACCAAACTCCTGGTACAGTTGTATTTCTACTTTCAGTTCCTCTATTGTCTTTATATTCTTCTTTTATTTACTCCACCACTACACATAGTCTATCATAGCTACATATTTTTGATAATATTATCACTCCTATACTTCCCCTCACTTCTGTTTGCCATCTACCTTCAACTTCTGTTATCTGTACTTTTACTTTTTAAAGTGTTAAGGTCAATAATGTGTTCTTCCAGGTTTTGTCTATATGTTGATTGCACCTGGAAATGAAAAAAACAGCGTTACTCAGACTACATAATTTTTCACTTAAGTTTACATAGGGTATTAATATTAGTACCCTCTCCTATGCAAGATTTTATACTTTTCCTGGAATATCTAATTGTTTTTATTGGTCTCTATTGTTCTCTCCCTTTGTCATGTTCTTAGATCTATCCACAATGTAGCATACTACTGAAACTGTGGAATTCCCCCTTTTATTTGGATATCTTCTGGAGCCCTCTGTCCTTCTGCTCTAATTAAGTAAAAACCCTCTCTAGACCCACTTCACTGAAATCACCTGAAGACTTCATGTCACTGCTCTTCAGAGTTGAATCTAAATTAATGTCCTGGATCATGTGCATTCTTTCTTAGTGTACTTTCTCACTTTATTTAAGCACTTTCCCAAATAACTATCAAAGAAATGGTGTAAAGAAGTAAATTTTCTAAGAAACATGAATATATTATTTGTTTTCTAGTTTGATGGGTGTAGATTTTTTTGGTTGAAAATAGTCTCCCATTAGAACTTAGAAATTATTTCTCCCTTGTCTTCCAGTATCCAGCATTACTGATAAAAGTTCTGATTCCAACAGCTTTTGATCTCTTGTTGGTTGCCTTTATTCTTTTGATAGTCAAATCTCAATATTTCTGTTTCATATTTCAGGACTTTCTCAAATATTTGATATTTTAAGTACGTTAGGTGGGGCTCGCTGACACTTGGCTCCACTGTAATTGAGCATCATAGACACACAACCAGTGGCTCCTAGGAACCAAAAACCATATCATTTGCCAAGATACTACCACTCTGCTACTTCCATTCCTGTAGCACAGTCTCTGTTGGTGTTGGTTTTGGTTTTGGTTTTGGTTTGCTCTTAATTTTTTATTCTTTTCTTTTTTTGTCTTTTTCTTTGTTTGTTTGTTTGCATTGGCTGGGGAAAAATACCAAGCTTCTGGCTATTCTGTGCTCAAATGTAGGTAAAGTAAACTGTTATATTTGTAGGAATGACAGTTTGGATGTATTATGTCCCCCAAAACACCATTATCTTTGATACAATCTTGTGAGGGCAGATGTATTAGTGTTTATTTGATTGGAATTCTTTGAGAGTTTCCATGGAGATGTGAATCAATCAACTGTGAGTGAAACATTTGATTGGATAATTTCCATGGAGGTTTTACCCTGCCCATTCAGGGTGGGTGTTAATTGGGTCACTGGAATCATATAAAGGCGTTCACAGACAAGGACCTCAGAGCAACTGAGAGTGACATTTTGAAGAGCAGCTATAGCTAAGAGAGGACAAAACACCCCAAGAGCAACATTTTGGAGGACACCATTTTGAAAAGCAACCTGGGAGCAAGCAGACACCAGCCATGTGCCTTCCCAGCTAACAGAGGACACCAATGACTATCCTTCAGTGAAGGTACCCAGTTGTTGATGCCTTAATTTGGACAGTTTATGGCCTTAAGACTGTAACTTTGTAACCAAATAAACCCCCTTTATAAAAACCAATCCATTTTTGGTATTTTGCATAAAGACAGCATTAGCAAACCAGAACAATAGGCATGCAGGAGTTACAATTAGTCAGCATATACTGATAGTCATTTTTATGTTTATTTTGAGTGTCTATTCTGATTGGTCAATGCTTATGTTGTATCAGTTGCTAAGTATGTTCACTTTAACCACAGAAATAGACAATGCCATTGACTTAGGCCTCATTTTTCACTCTTGCTATTCATTCATCTTGCAATCTCTTAGTCTGCAACCCTCTTCCATGGAAGTACTTTTCAAAAATATTTACACTGGATGCTTCCTTTACTCTGACTCACTAGGATAAACTCAACCATCTGATCTCTATTTGTAATAAACACATTGAAATATCTGTCTCTTGATAGCCTTCATCCTATGCTCTTCATTGTTGTAAGTTAAAATGCTTCTTATTTCTTTATTGTCATTTTCACAGTGTCTCAAAAAGATATGTACCACATGAGCTCAGCCTGTATTCTTGAAGTAGAAATAAAAAAATTATATAGAATCTCTTTTAAGTTTGCTAATGCTGCCAAAATGCAACATATCAGAAATGGGCTGGCTTTTAATAATGGGGATTTATTAGCTTTCAAGCTTACAGTTCTGAGGCTGTGAAAATGTCCAAATCAAGGCACCATCAAGAGGATACCTTGTTCCTGAAGACAGGTTGCCAGCAACCCTGGACCCTTGTCATTTGGCAAGGCACATGGCAGCATCTGCTCGTCTCTTCCATCTCTTCTGGGTTTCATTGCTTGCAGCTTCTGGTTTCCATGGCTTTCTCTCTGTTTCTGTTTCTGTGGCTTTCTCTCGGCTTCTGTATCTTTTTCTGTGTGTCTGAATTTCATTCTATTATATAGGACTCCAGTAAGAGGATGTCGCAGCCCAAGAAGGCCATGCCAGTCCAAAGGCCAAAGAAGACAATGAGCATTTTCTGATACATGAACCTTTATTCAGGGCTTACTTACAGGGTGAGAAGTCATGGAGAGATCATGATGGCTCTCTCAAGCTGGGCAGGCATCACAGTCACAGGGAAGACGACCAAGCGATACAAAGAAGACAGAAAGCTTTTATAAGGGTTTAAGGCAAAGGCCTTCCTAAGGGTGGGGGGAGCACAGATGCGGGAACAGATCACTCTGACTTGAGAGGTGGTACAGGAAGGACTAGAATAACACTTGAACAATTACATTTTGCTCTTTTTGTGAGACTAAGAGCCTCTCACTTCCTGCCTGTTTGCATAAAGTTACTTTTTAAGGTCAATTTACCCTTTTTTTCTTTACTGGCTTAGAAAGAAAATAGGTTAAACATTTAGCTGCCTAGGTCATGCAGACTGCTGTGCACCAAAGATCTGCAGGCCTGTTTTGCTCAGGCCACCGGTTGCCACAGAGGATTAAGACCCATACTGAATGAGGTGGGTCACACCTCAAGTTAAGATCCAACTCACCAAAAGATCATACTTACAAGGGGTCCACATCCACAGGAATGGATTAATTTTAAGAACATAATTGTCTGGGGTTCATTAAGCCTTCAAACCATCACAGCATGCTACAAGAAAATATAAGGCAATGTATAAAATAAAACACATGCATATTTAGTGAAAATATATTATGGAATTCTACATGATATTTTCATATTTCAGATGCTATGAAAAAGAGAGGCATTTATAATAGAAATTACTCCATGATTAGTATGGTCTATCAAATGTGAGAAGAATACTCTCCGCTCACTTTTAAAAATGTGAAAGAACTGCTACTGATTCACCTCTCCTTCCCTGGAATAAGGCTGTGGTGTCCCTATGTTTTCAAACTCCAGAGTTGATTTGTAAAGCACTTTGAAGGTAAGCACTGTAGAACAGTGCTGAATATTACACTTGGAGGCCTCTCCTTGATTCCCTTCTCCATAATAGTGAATTTTATTTGGAATTGTAATAAGTTATAAATTGCATGGTATAGATAATCATATTTAATCAGCTGTCCCCTTTGAACAAAAATCATGCCCTCTTGATTTTTCTTTTTTAAAATTTCGTTCATCTTTGTAGTAATGTAGCTGTATTTTATGCCTGCTTTTTATAAAAAATAAATAAAAGAAATTTAAGAGCTTCTTAATGTAAAAAAAATGTGAAAGAAAAGAAATTGTGCTTATACCAAAGTTTTAAAGTTTTTCACATGGCTGATGAAAACAATAGTATCTGTAGATCAAATATTGATAGAAGAAAACTTAAAAGAAAACTAAGAAGATCAGAATACAACTAGAGAGAAGTAATTGCTAAAGTAAGAATGGAATGAACAAAATAATCAAAAAGGGAATATCAAGTTGCTGACCAGCTGGAACATGGAATAAAGAAGGGACAATAAGAGACAAGGCTGGTAAAACAAGTTAGAGTCATCATGTAGAAGGTTTTGCTTGTAAACTGATATTTATGTGAACCACAAGACTATGCAACAGTATACCAGATGTTCACATTCTAGACAACAAACCCTAGAAAATAATCCTGGAGCATCAGAGTAAGGTATTTAATGGTGAGAATTTAGGATATTATAGGAATATAATGATGTTTTAAAATGAATTTTAATATAAAATATGAAACATTAAAGATATTTTAGCTTTGAAGATGGCCACTGTATTCTCCTGAGAATTTTTCTTCACTATCTTCTGCAGTTAGGGCAATTATAGTAGAAAGATTGAGAATTGCTGCTATAGTTTTATTTTAATGAGTAGACAATATGGATCCAAGAAGTGACATGATCAGGAAAGTGCTTTAGTTTGTCTAATCTGGAAGCAGAATGGAAGATGGACCAAAAGTGGGTTAGAGTTGAAGTTCTTAGACTCATTAAGAGGTTATAACTATACCAAGGTATAAATAAGGGAAGTCCAAGTAGAACAGTACATTATAAAGGGAGCAAAGATGCAAAAACAAAATCATTATAGATGATGACTCCATCAAACTTGGCATATGAATATATGGGAGGACTAAAAAATAAGTCAGGATAATCTGTAAGATATTGTGGGGCCATTGGTAGGGTGTCAAGAAGAAGTTCAAAAAGTAACATTTTGGTTTGGGTCTCATATTGCACAGGGAGTTAATTTTTAGTCCCTTGTATTTTTAGGATTTATAATATGCAGAGAAATAAATGAAAGTTGGTATCCTGAGGAAGTTACATTGTGTTAGCAGAAGGGAAGTGACATTTTGAGTGAGTAAGATGATTCCATAAGTAAGTTGAAAACCTCAGAACCAGCAACTTCAAACTTTGTAGGAAAAGTAGATGGACATCTGTAGATATGAAAGTACAGTTCAGTAGCAGGAGCTCAGAGTAAAGATGAAGGTGGGAAGGAGGAAGTAGAGAGTATAATCAGCCTCTGATATGCATATGCATGCAAGGAGTAGGCTAGAGCAGAGTAAACATACCAGAGCTCCAAGGAAAACTGAGCTAATCTCAGATCAAATAACATAGGGAAGTAGAGTATTTGTATAGGTAGAGATCAATAATGCTTCATTGTAGCAATCAAGATCATTAAATCACTTCCAAGGGTATATTATTTTCCTGTATCTTGTTTCATCTTGTATATCATTTTCATTAAGGCAGAGATTTGTGCTCATTCAATACCTGAAATGTCAATTTGAATAGAACTCTACATGTTAGAATTAGAACAGAGAATATGGCTTTGCTTGACAAGTAATATATCAGTGGGTTGCAAAGGAAAGAGATTTGAAATAAGGATCCTGGGTCTAGTCAATACTAGCTATGTGATGTCAAACAAGTTATCTAACATTTCTGAGTCTCTATTTCTTCTTGAATTGTGGAAAATATTATTTAACTTGCGGAGATCATTGAGAATTAAATGACACAACATCCACATACAGAAGATATAACAAATGGCAGCAAAACATAATACTGACCAAGTAATATGTGGTAAGGAGAGTCAAAAAACAGTGATTTTTATTATGCAAATAAGATGTATTAGAATAGCTAAAAGGAAATACCTGAAACTGTTGAACTGCAACCCAGTATCCTTGATTCTTGAAGATGAGTGTATAACTATATGGTTTATAAAGTATGACTGTGTGGTTGTGAAAACCTTGTGGCTCACACTCCCTTTATCCAGTGTATGAACAGATGAGTAGAAAAATGGGGTCTAAAAAGTAAATGAATAATAGGAGGGATGGCAGGATGGGACATTTAGAGTGTTCTTTTTTTACTTCTATTTATATTTCTATTCCTATTTTTATTTTTACTTTTATTACTTTTTTAGAGTAATGAAAATGTTCAAAAATTGTGGTGATGAATGCACAACTATATTATGGTATTGTGAACAACTGATTGTACACTTTGGATGATTGTAAGGTATGTGACTATATTTCAATAAAATAGCAGGGAAAAAACAAAACAAAACTGAGGCCCAGAGAAGTTAAGTATCTTGCCCAAGTTCCCACAGATAGAAAGTGCTGGGGATGAGAAGCCAAGTGTTTCTGACTTTATAGTTTCAGTTATGGCCTTCAGGAACTGTATGGGAAATCTGATGAGAGGGATTTCTTGGGCTTTGTTTGGCATCAGCGGAGCAATTTTTCCAACTTATTTTCTTTCTAGAACTACATTACTGGAATATTTTTACCTGAAACCACAGACTAGAATACTATGGGTTTTCAGAACTACCCTCTATAACTTGCAACCCATCTTCCTGAAAGTGGTATCAATCCAGTAAATGTAAGCATAGAGAGATCATTTTTCCATTAGTGTGGCTAGAAACTGTAGTTCCAACTAAAGACTGGATTTCTTTTCTTCTCTGTGCAGATGGTAGATGTTGTCATTTTGAATTTGAAATGGCTCTGATATCAGTTCACAAACTCAAAAACACAAGAAAGACTTCTTGATTTTTTTAAAAAATTCCATTTAATATAGTTTTATGTTCCCATTCTGCCAGGTGGGAAAAAAAGGAAACTCAATTTACTGCTCCTTATCCTCTGGGGTCACATCTATGTTTGAGGAGTTGCTTTGGGGACATCCCATTCATAGTCATCTCTCTGTCAATCCACTGTGGCCTCTGCAGAGACATCCTCCCTCATATCTGGTCCTTAATCACCAGTCCTTACAGATGCATCAAACTTTCCTTCTTTCCATCAGGACCTGCATGTTGTCTCCTCCTTTTCTCATTTCCCCTCAACTGAGTACTTTTGTCTAGACTTTGAATGAAAATTCTTTCTCTGACTCATCATAAAGTCTTCCATATTCTTGTCATTGCCAGGAGTGGATTAATTTTTCTCAGAACTTTTTCTACCCTTAGGCGATAAACACAGAAAACCCTAAAAATATAATGTGTAAGAAAAGGAGGCAGAAGCACATTTCAGGGGAAATTTTGAAAAATATTTCAAAATGGCATCCCACCACAAGTGAGGCATCTTCTCCATTTCTTCCTCAAGTACCTGAATCAATTAATCAAGCAAAAAAAATTTTAAAGCACAAAGGAAATTACAATATTTTAGTCTATCTCATCTCCAAATGGTAGCAATGTCTCAGTATGTACATTATTATCTCATATACATTTCTACTGTTTCTTAAAAAGAAACTGACATAAAGGCTATGTAACATTCCCTAGAAAATCAAATACCAACAAGTAATAATAGACTAACTTATATTCTTAGTTTAAAGAGAGCTTCATTAATGAAAAGATTACTGCTTAAATTCTGTTTTATTAAGCTTTGCTCTTGTGGCAAGTGACTTGTATCTCAAGTCAGAAGTCATTTAACAACAATCTTTCTTTGCTCTAACAAGCATGTGTGCAACCAGTTAAGATTTCTTTCTAGGTTTGATTCCTTAAAGTCTGGCTGTACAGAATGAACCTATCCAACACTCAACTATTAGGAAAGAGTGCCTATTTTATGTATAATCAATCCCATCAGCCATTATGATGGTCAACAGCTGAGCATTCAATCAGCTCCAGTAATCACTTAGATTCAGTTGTCTTGGGTCCTGAAATAATCAGAGTACTCTTTCAACATTTCAGCTCATACATCAGTTTAATTCCATGTCTAAATGATGCAAAATAATCAAAATTACATGATAAGAAATTTTAAAACTTCTATCCTAATCTAAAGATTATGAACTTTATTTCTAACCCATTCTTTAAAATTAAAAGCTATCATTCTAGTAAATTACATCAAGATACTTATCTGCAAATAACATAATATAAGATGAATGACATGACTTGAACAATCAAATAAAATAATTAATCACTAAAAAGCACATTAAGTATTTGGAGGTGTCTGAGTTTAGGAAGTGAACCAAGTAAAATATATCCTCAGACAAAACCAATTTTTTTACTCTCAGCCATGTTTTTCCTCCCAAAAAGACAGTTAATTTAAAAAAGAATGAATTTAAATAGCAATGTGAATATTACACTTTTAAATTCAGGTAAATATTGCAAGTTGAATAAACATTAGAATTAATGCAATAACAAGACAAAGCAAATGAGAAATTCTTCTTTTCTGGTCTAAGGTGAGTTATTTAACAGAGAAAAAATCATAGACTCTTACTGAAAGTTTAAATCAATTTATTATAATCATTGAAAATACAAAAAAGTTTCATGCCATGCCATACATTACTGATGCAAAAGACAGGTGACGACTAAAGATAATGATTCAAGCAGACTGCAATGGATGTATTTATTAAAGTAAAACTACAATTTGAAACCAACTCAAAGTGCAACCACCTTTTCTTGCTCCTGAATTTTCACCTTATGGATGACATTTTTAAGTGTTATTTGGCATTACTATCAGATTTTCACCTTAGTTTTACTTTAAAAACTAGTAAAACTACTTTAACCTGGTACCAACTTACTAACCAGATCAACTTACTAATATTTGTCTATTTCAAGAAGTTTTGCAATGTAGCAGTATTAATAATAGATACTTCATTATCAGCACAGACTAAAGTCACAGTAAATGATAAAAATGTCGCCAATCTGCATTCATATGATTTGTAATTATTCTTGTCCTCAAAGCATTGCTTATCTAAATGTTATTGTTACTGAAGAGGTTATACACTGATAAGAAGTATTCCAAAGGCTTAGCCTTTATATATCAACATATAAATTTTAATAATGAGACATCCAAATACACAGATATAATATTGTATAAATTCCATTATAATGAACACCATTATACTACAGCTTGAAATTAAAAGGCCATTGAATGTAAAAAAAAAAAAAAGAAAAGAAAACTTAAGATAGGGATATTTGATATAAGAGGCTCTCCACCCTCAGGGGAGGTGGCAGGCTGTGACATTTTTTTGAGATGGTGAAGCAGCAGTTGGAAGTCCATTTGCCAAGATCATATTCATGTGATAAAGCTCTCTCTGGACGTCAGTAAAGAGTTTTTATCCTATTCCTGTACTTTTATTCCTCCTTAATTCTTCATCTTAAATAACATTTCTTTTTCTCTTAAGAAAATACCTCCAGAATTGTTACTAGACATACACAAACTCAGGACCATACTTTGTAGCTTTAATTTTACTCTCATTGAAATAATTTACAACTATCAAAATTCTACATGTTATTGAAATTTCTATCTTCAGCATAACTTAAAGCACTGTCAATTCATTTTTGCTAAAGCCTTTCTCCTCAATCCCCACCTCAATTTAAGTCCTTATACTTGATAATGTCAACTCTTTTAAAATAAGGGGAGAGAAGAGGGCTTTGTCCTTGTAACTGGCAATCCTGTAATGAAAGATAGTTCTTTCTGTAATTTCAAATGACAAATTATAAGTGGATCTTTTAATGGTTGTCACTAAGCACATTGTGACAGAAATCACATTGAAACCATAAGGAGAGGTTCTAACTAATCAGAGTTCGCTAAAATTACTTTTCAAACAGAATTATGTCTTCTTTTTCTTTGCTACTCCACAATTAATATTTTGAGAACTAGAAACTTTAAAGTCTGCTAGAAGCTGAACACTCAGCATACAGTTCTGTAAACTATTTTAAAACTAGATTTGTTTAAACAGGTTACTATATCGTTCTATGGAAGAACTAAAGAACGTTATCTCTAAAGCCCATAACATTTTTCCAAGTACTGACCAGCAGAAGAGAAATAGTAATTGAGATAAAATAAGCCTGATGTTTGAAGAGGGTTGTGGCATTAACTACCTGTAGAGGTAAAAGTAAAGCTTAATTTGAACAATAAATTTTATATAAAATACAGGCATCTTTTATTTATTACTAAATGAAATGGAAATGTATATTCCAAAAATAAGGTCTCCACTTTCCACTTAGCTAGGAAACTATGGAAGATTGAACTGTGTCCCCCACAAAGACATGCTCATGTCCTAACCACTGCCACTCCCCCTCCACCCTACCCATGCCTCAGTCCTATGGATGTGGACTTCTTTGTAATTGAGATCTTTGAAGAGTTTATTAAGATGAGGCAAAATTGAATCAAATTAATCCATTATGAGTTGAGTCATTATAAGGAAAGGAAACCTAGACAGAGACAGATGACTAAGCAGGAGGAGTAGAAACCAGGGGAGGAAAGAGGAGAGAGATCACCATGTGATGAAAGAGAGAATGCATTATGGATTGCCAGCAAGCCACCATCAGAATGCTACAGGCTTCAGAGAAAGCATGAGCTGCTGATACCTTGACATTGGCCTTCTAGCCTCCAAAACTGAGAGACAATAAATAGCTGTTGTTTAAGCCAACCCATTGTGTGATATTTGTTATAGCAGCCCAGGCAAACTAAGAATCCATCCACACTTTAAAGTTCAGGGTAAAGGGCAAGGACAATAAAAACTACTGATTTGGGGAAATGCTAAAGAATTTTGAGCCTGAAATGAAATGGTCAGACATGTTTTTCAGAAAGATCCTTAGGCAAGTGTGTAGAAGGTACAACTGAAAAAGTGAATACAGACACAGAGAGACAAATAACATGTTGTAATTATAACCCAGAGTAGGATTTTGAGTACCTGAACTAAGACAAAGAAGGGCAACAGGAGTAATAATTGGAAAGAAAATTATTCAAGAAAATTCCAAAGGACTTTAGTGACTTAGAGTTGGGGAAGGAGGATGAAACAATGGCCAAGTTTACTAGTTTGCAATAATAATTAAGTGTTGGTGTCATTTACTACTGAGAAATGCTGAAAGAGAACACAATGGGAGTAAAGAAAGAAGGGTTCCCTTTGACATGTCATCCAAGTAGCCATGATTAATTAGGGTTTAGAGAGAGTTATGTATTTAGAAATATCTAGGGTAATTGAAGCCATGGGAGATTTGATGGTATACAGAAGTGTGTCGAGAGCTGAGGACACATTTCTGGCTTTGGGAGACAGCTCTCCAAGGGTCTCTTGTGTTTCTACGTATCTTATTCACAGAAGCACTGACTGCCCTTTTTCCAGAGTATCTTTTCAAGGATGTTTCTATCATGAACAACCTTGGAAGATAGTGTTTCCCTCCTTTTGAAGTTTGAATCATTTCCCCCACAAAATGCACATTTGGGTCCCAAGCCCTACTCTTGTGGGTGTGAACCATTTGTAAGTAGGACCTTTGAAGGTGTTATTACTTAAGTTGTGTCCAAACCAATTGAGGGTGGACCTTAATCCAATATGGCTGAAGTCCTGACAAGCAAAGGAAATTTGATATGGAGGGAATAGCCATGGGGAGCAGCCAGAGGCTGGAACTTAATGGAACCTGGGAGAGGAAGGAGAAGACACCATGCGCATTTCCATGTGCCAGAAAAGCCAAGCAACCCCAAAGTTTGCTGCCAGCCAGAAGATACCAACCCTGGGAGAAAGCAAGCCTTCTGGCCTCTAAAACCATGAGCCAATAAATTCCTGTTGTTAAGCCAACCCATTGTACGGTATTTGTTTCAGCAGCTGGAAAACTAAAACACTTTCAGAGAGGAGACAGGTTTGTTAACTGTCCAGTATAATAAAGGTATTATTTCCCTGTAGGGAAAAGGTCAGTCAGGCTTACTACCCATTATAAAATATTTGGTTTTACTTAACTCAGGGTTCCTCTCCTGTAACACAATCCACTATGCATGCTGGCAACACTTAGTCCTCTTTGTGTCACTCTGTGGGAGCTGGAGTTCCGGGAATGGTGCAAATGCTGATTATCTGCCACTGCTATTTCTGGGAGGAAAGTAAACCTCTGTCTCTGACAAAGGAGTCAAATAAACCTTGGCAGGTTAATTTGCAAATAAGGTAAAATATCAGATCCTTCACAGTTTTTGACACCTGGAAAACCTCAAGCTTTATACAGGTTAAACCAAAAGAAACTGATGATAATGAAAAAGTCTAGTCAACTAAGCAGAAAGAAATGTTGCTTCATTTCCAAGAGAGAAAAGAATTTTCAAGAAGGAAATTTTCAACAAAGCTGAGATGTCAAGCAAGATGTGGACTTTAAAAAAGGCAATTCACTTTGGTAACATCAGTAACAGCCCTTTCAAGGTGAGAATGAGGTACAAGAATAGAGTCCAGTTGGATGGAGCAGTGAAGTTTGGGAAAGAGGATGGCAAGAAAAGTTTTAAGCATGTATTTAAAAAACTTTGGTTTTGAATAGAAATTTGTTCTTAAAGAGAAGTAGCGATTTGGGGGTTTAGTGTGCAGGGTGGGCAAGACTGACAAAAAGGTTTTTCATTTGTACATTTATTTTATTTTTAAAAATAAGAAAGAGAACCTGGTATTTAGATAAAGATAAGAACACTGCATGTTAGGAGGAAGGATAAATGAAAAAAAAAAAGAATGAAAATTACTTGAATGCTAAAATGGAAATATATTTTAAAAATCTGCCTAGCATCTCTTTGACTAGAGAGGAAGAAAAGTTGGGGAGTTCATCATATGTAACTTCTCTGGCAATATTGTTGGCTATGAATATGTTAAACAGGACAAAAGAGAACAGGAAAATTATTTGGAATAGCTATGGTAAATAATGCTGTGAACCTTATAATAAATGTTAATGATAATAAATGTGTGCCAGTTATGACTTAGACATCCAAAGTTCTTAAGCATAAGGAGAAATAAGCTGTTGTCTTTATATCCTAGGATCTAAGTCAATATTCATGTCTCAGTAAAAGTCCTCTCCATCTAGTTTAGCTCTCCTACACTGCATGAAAGTGGTGCCAACATGTATTGAGATGAGAGACTGCAAGGTCCCCCTCATTTTGTCTGGCATCACCATCTTCTATGTCCCCAAAGTTAAACTTCCCAGAAAATGTGGTAGCAAGAGCCAAGCAGATTTCTATTTGGGTAATGGCAGGGATTTATTTCCTCTTCTTCTCCCTAGATGATATTCTCTATCCCTACTGCAAGTTCTGCACCACAAAGATTTTATGAGATGCCTCATTCATGGAGAGACTGAAATGGGTTCTCTTACAAAAATAAAGTCTTTGTGGTGCAGAACCCTTTAGAGAGGGTCAGTCAAACCTGAAGCTTCCTATGAGAAAGGGCAATACTGAAAGATATTATTCAAATGTGAATCAAACAATAGTGACACATTTCCGTATTGTGGTTTAAAATTTGGGTTCAAACCTACTATGTAATTAAGAGAAAGAAAATTTCTGAAGAGTCACTCTCAGAAGTGAGAAATTTCTGGCCTGAAAAAAAATCTTAGTTTACAAGAAAAGAAATGTTGTAAATTTATGAAATAAGATTGGAAAACGTGTATATAATGTCCCATATTTTTAACAGCCTTAAATAAAATACATAACATTATATTGCACAGAAAGTGTAGTTCAGTAGCATCATTTGGGGGTTTGGGGTATGAAAAAAGAAATTCCAAGTTTCCAAGTAAATTTAACTCTAAACCAGTCTTACAGTCAGGAATCAATACCAAAATCCTCCATAACCACTTCAGCATGATTTGCTATAGATTTATATGTTGGGTGGTCATTGTAACTTACATTACATGCTTTCCAAATTTTCTGATGAAGCAGCTGGATTGGATTAGGTTGCTTATGTTAAATAGCAATGTGTCACTATCAATTGTGAGCTTCCTCCTTCCCAAATGTGCCTTCACAGCATTCCTGTTAAAAGTTTTTTTAATGCATTTCTTAATACTGTCAAATAATTAATTAAAATTTCACTTGATCTTTTCCTGCCAAGGAAACTGAACATGCCATAGCCCCTCATATCCTATGAAATTTGTCTCCAACACTGCATTTAATGAGTGTCTCTGAGTGACAAATGATCTCTCCCTTTGCAGAAACACTGATGTTGTCCTCCTAAGCACCTCAAAATTTGTAATATAATGATAGCCTGCCTGGCTCTTTACTCAGGCTTCATCAGCAAGTTGATTGCAATCTCCAGGAGTGCAGTGCTTTGGTTTAGATCCTTCACTTATTAAATAACACTCTACTCATCATCTTAACAGGAAAGAAATAACACTGCTGGCACAAATTTCAAATATCCAAATATGTGCAGAATTCTCAATTCTCAAACAACCTAGAGTGAACCGTGCACATTACATATTAATCATAGAGGATCATCTCTTAGGCATTCATTTATTCATTAAATTCATTCATTTATCATACAATGTCTTTTACTGTATATCTTGGGCTAAGTACTCTATTAGGGCTTGGAGATACAAAGATGAAAGGGGCAGTTTATGGCCATATTGGTTTACTATGTCTTATGCTGCCTGTTATGTTGCAGGACTGCTGATTGTGGGTTGAGTAAGTGCCTCCACTTATTAGAACTATGATAGACTATGAACAGAAAATCTGTGTGCATACGTGTGTGTGCAAGTATTTGTGCCCTTTGTATTCAAAGAGCATGTGCAAGTGAGAGAACCACGATGTTATTAGTGGATACAAATACCAGTCCTTTCCACAGAGCCTATACAGAAAAGCTGTCTTTCAAATGGTGGTGGCAATCAACATTTTCAGAAGCATGCACTGTATTTGATTCACAAATGACCTTCATTTGGACAACACACAAGAATTGGATAATGGTTGGTTCCATGGATACAAGTCATTTGAAGCTGTGGTTCCATTTGAGCTGATCACATTATTCATGCTTTCAGTTAATTGAGTTAACTATAAACAACTGCTGAAATATTAAAGTGGCAGACACTCATTATGCAGGTTTAATTCTGATTCATTTTTTAACACTTTTATCAATAAATATTTATTAAATCATTAGTGTGTGTCAGGCATTGTGTTAGGCACTGAGTATAAATTGCTAAGTAAAAAATGGTAAAGTCACAGCCTTTCTTGAGTTTACAGTCTCATGGAGGAGAAGGGGATTATTTAGAGTATAACCCAAATTAAAATAAATTATAGATATAAGTTCTAATAAGTAGAGGCACTTAGTGAAACATTTGACCCAGGGCAGGAGGTCAACAAAGGATTCTTAGAAGTAAAGATTGATCTAAGATATCAAGGAAAAGTAGGGCTATGAGATGAAGGAAAGCTTGAGCATGATGAAGGATATCATCCAGGCGGAGGGAATGTCCTTTAGTGAGAAGCAGCTAATCAAACTGGAACTGAAAAAAGGCCAGTGTTCCAGTTTGGTAAAGCAGCAGGAAGGCAATACACCAGAAATGGATTGGCTTTCATAAAGGGGATTTATCAGTTCACAAATTTACAGTTCTAAGACCGTGAAAATGTCCCAATTAAGGCATCAAGAAGACAATACCTTCTCTGAAGAAAGGCTGATGGCATCTGAGTGTCCTCTGTCACTTCGGAAGTTACATGGCCAGAGTCTGCTGGGCCTCTCCCTGGGTTAGCTTCTCATTTCTGTGGCTTTCTCCAAAATGTCTCTGAGCTTCTGTCTTAGCTTCTCTCTCAGTTCTTGTGCATCTGTGCTTGTTTCTCCCAGGGCATTTCTCTCTAAGCAGTTAGGGGTTCTCTCTTAGTTTCTCTGGGACAAACTCTGGATTTCATTTCTTGGCTTCTCTCCTGGTTCTGGTTTCAACAGCTATCTCCATAATGTCTCTGGGCATTTTCTTTCTAAACGTCTCTGGGTTTTCACTAAGCTTCTCTGGGGCAAACTCTGGGCTTCATCTCTTAGCTTAGCATCTCCAAACATCTTTCTGTCTGCATCTCCAAATGTCTGGGTCTGTGTCAGCTCTGAGCTCTCTCTCTCCCTGAGCTCTCTTAAGGACTCCAGTAAACTAATTAAGACCCACCTTGAATGGGCAGGGTCACATCTCCATGGAAATAATCTAATCAAAAGTTCTCACTCATCACATCTCCATGGAAACAATCTAATAAAAAGATTCCACTGACAACAGATCTGCCCCCACAAGAGTGGATTAAAAGAACATAGTCTTTTATGGGGTAAATAACAGATTCAAACCAGTACAGCCAGCATAGATAGAGTACTAAAAGAAAAAGTAAAGAATGTGATAAAATGAGGCTACAGAGGAGGAAAATAGATGTCAGATTACGAATGGCCTTAGAAGCAAGGTTAAAAATTGTGTTCTTCATCCAAGGAGCATGGGAATGCATTAAAGTATCTTTAATACAATATTCTTTACATAATTTATCATACAAAAAAGAATTATTTGAAATTTACAAATCTCATATCTTCTGAATATATTTTAATTAACTATTGTTTAATCAAAAACTAAAATCATCACAAAAAATTAATTTGAAATGGTTGTGGTTATTTGTCTTTTTCTCAAATATTATGAACCTGAATGGGTTTCTTCCAGACAAAACCTATTTTATAGGGCTCATAATTAATTCTCTTTTACATTGTTTTTTTGCAGAGAGAAACCTCTATACAAATAGGGACAGCTCACTTTAAATTAATTAATGCCATGTTGTTTGTCTTCAATGTATTCTCAGTAAATAGATGAAATGAAGTCAGTAAAGTGTGGCCGTATGTTTACTGAATCTTAATTACAAAGTCCCTCTTCCATGACATATCTTTCCTGCCTTTCCAGCCACTTTCTGTACATTCTTCTCTCTGAATCTAGAATCATACAGCAGTTCTTCTTCATCAATTCTGTTCTTTTGCTCCTTAGGGATTCATGAATGTTAAACACAGCTAATTGTCAACAAAGGACTAATCTGGAAAATATCTCTACCATTTTTCTTGTAACTCTTGGACTCATGCTAATTTTCATCATCAGTTCTTTGAAATGGCGTTTTAGTTCTGCAGCCATTTTTGGAGGTTTTATCAAAACAGCCATTTCCTGCTGTTTAGACACGTTTTTTTTTTTTTTTTTTTTTGGTTTCTCTAAAGTTGTAATTGTGATTCCCTATAACATATGATTTTTTTTTTTTTTTTTTTTTTTTGAAAATCAGAAAAATTAATTGTTTTCTTTAGGGGCTCCATTTTTTTTTCCTGTTGTTTTGGGTTTTTTTCTTTTTCAATCTGGACAAGATTTTTTCTTTTAACACTATAGTTTTTTGCATCAAAATTATCATGTCAACCACCAAACTCAGTTCAGGGTACTGCTGCTTTTAATCAACAAAAATTTAAACTTTTTTTTTGCTATTTGGTAAATCTTCTTTGATACTGAATTCAAATTCTTCATCATTTTTATGGTCTGGTGTTTTTTCTGTTTTGTTTGTTTCTTTTTTAATCTTTTCCCTCCTCTTCTCCTTCCTCCTACTGCTCAATGTCAACTTCACTTGCCTTGTCTTCTCTCAAGATGTAACCCAGGGATTTTGTCAATTGTAAACAATGCATTATCACCTAACATGTTTTCTCATGGTTGTATCTTTGAGTATTATTTTCTCCTAAACAGTGTCTTTTTCATTTTCATAGTTTCAGATATATGGCTTGCATCCCTGCTGAAAACAAATAAACAGAATTGTCTTTATCCTGGGCTGTGCCAAATTTTAGATTTGCATGATTTGGTATTACATTAGAAATCTGTATCTCTTAGGTGGTATATCTTTACTGGGACCTAATTTTTGCACTCATCTCCATCACTATCATCATTGTCACCACCACAACAGATTTGTGTAAAATCTTTTTTGGTGCTTTATTTTCATCCCATTCACTCCACACTGCAATTGTTTGGGCTAAGATCTCATGATAGTCTGAAGATCCATATATTAAGAGCTCTAATATAATTTTGCTATTTGGGGGAGCCTGAATGTCTTTAAGAAATGAATTAAAGTTCCCATCATGAAGTTGAAGGTGACTTTCCAACTGAAAAACTTTTTCCATTCAGTTCTTTTCTGCCATTTATTATTCATTTGGCTTCTTCATCTAAACCCTAACAATGCTGTTTTGCTACTTCCCTAAGAAGTATGACATTGGGATTTCTTTTTACATCAAAATTTATGTATGTTTACACTGTTAGTATTTCCTATTAATTTCCACTGAAAGAATAATCATCAAAGTCACTCTGAACTTCCTTATTACAGGAAGTCAGCTTAATTCTCTGATAAAGTGAAAGGTTTTTCAGTATCTGAAGCTAGGTTTTCACAAGTATACATTGCAAGATGATTGCTGCCATCCCTTCCTTCTTTGGGTTAACCTACATTCATGCTTTTGGTGATTCAGCCAGCAGTAGAATCCTTTAAGGAGAACTGAGTTGCCATGCCTTGATCTGTAGACTGCCATTGTGATCTGATGGCTACTATTTCCTAGCTCTTGGCTTCCTGGAGTGTCACTATAGCTTTATTAATGCATTTGAGCAGTTTTACCTTTTAAAATTATCACCCTAACTGCAAAAGGAAAAATGACTGAAGAGAGATGAGAATGGATGTGGGAAGATTAATTGAATATGTAATGAGGGGTTGGGAGGTGTCCATAATAATGTCTAGGGTTCTGACTCAGGTTACAGGATGCGGAGCAATATCATTTGCTGAGATAGAGAGTATTGGGAAATGGCTAGGTTTCACAAATTGGGAGTGAGAAGCAATATATAATACCATGACTTTGAGTTTTGGATAGTTCCAGTTTGCTAAAGCTTCACTGAAGAAAGGTGGATGGCATCTAGAGCACCTCTGTCAGCTGGGAAGGCACATGGCTGGCATCTGCAGTAACTTTGCTCCCAGACTGTGTTTCAAAACGGTTCCCTTCAAAATGTCCCCAGGCTTCTGTCTCTCTTAGCTTCTCTCTCTCAGCTCCTGTGCATCCTTGTTTGTTCTCCCAGGGCATTTCTCTCTAAGCTTCTGGGCTCCTCTCTTAGCTTCTCCAGGGCCAACTCTAGGCTTCATCTCTTAGCTTAGCATCTCCAAATGTCTTCCTGTCTGCATCTTCAAGCATCTGGGTCTGTGTTGGCCCCTGAGCTCTCTTAAGGTCTCCAGTAAACTAATCAAGTCCCAGCTTGAATGGGTGGGGTCATACCTCCATGGAAATAATCTAATCAAAAGGTTTCTCCCACAGTTGAGTGGGTCACATCTCCATGGAAACAACCTAGTCAAAAGATCCCACCCATAATGTCTGCACCCACAAGGTTGCACTAAAGAACATGGCTTTTTCATGGGGTACATAACAGATTCAAACCAGCACATATAGCCAAAGGGGACTTTTGAAGAAAATTTGGTATCTGAGTAAAGGTTCTGAGGTTCATTTGAGATTACTAGGTCAGAGATATAATTTTGTGACTTGTCCCTATATAGGTGGTAACTGAAATAAGGAGCATTGGTAAGACTATAAAATGAGAATGTAAACTGAATATAAAATGTATAAAGCATAAAATGTGATAAAAAGACAACCAGCACTGAAATATTATAAACCAATGAATGGTTATGAAAAGATTATTGAGCAAAGGAAGCAAAGAAGAGGCTGCAGAACTAGTGGAATGAAAAATCATAAGCCTGGAACCAAGGAAGGAGAATGTTATATGCTGAGGAGAGGCCAAGAAAGATTAGAGCTCAAAAAATGTTCATTTTTACTTAGTGACTCAAGGGGGTTCAGCTAGAGATATTTCAGAAAGGAGGAAGGGCTAGAAGATGGATTAGAGTGAGTTGATAAGACAGTGAGAAAAAGAAGTTTGCCTGTGAAAGAGAGAGGAGATATAGGGGAAGGGTTTGAGAGTTAAATACATTTTTTAAATAAAGGAAACATAAGCATGGTAAATTGATGGGAACTATCCACAACAGAGAGAAAGAGAGAGTAATTACTTATGCATGATATACGAGAAAAAGGGGGTGGTATTTTAGAGAAAACAGGAGAATTCACCATATGAATACTGAATGCAGAAGGCAAAAATCCCAGCCACCTTCCTCATTTACCTTACAGAATGCTGAAGGCCATATTTTACCTTCAAAGATGAAACTGAAAGGCAATTTCCTAGAGGTTGTGGTTAGGTCAAGAGGAAATGACTCAAGGTAATGACATGGAGCCTCCTCCACACATGATTCTCCCATATCCCCTATAGTGAAGCTCTGAGTTGAGGACCTTACCTATACACCTAGAATGTCCTATCTGATTTTTAATCCTCCCTCTAAATTATGAGCAGATATACTGCACATCTGGGGAAAACTTCTAAAGTGAAAGCTAAAAAACCAACAAGCAGGGGGAAAAAAGAGCAGTTGAGAACCAGATCTGTAAAGAGAACTACAGATTTGTATAAACTGTATAAAAGAACTACCATGAATATCCTCAGAAAGATTAGAGGAGATATTGTACTCATAAAATAAAATTAAAAACATAATAAAAGAAATGAAAAGAACACAATAGCTGGTATGGTAGATCAACTTGAGGAAACCTCCCAATAAGTAGAACAAGAAGATAAAAGAATGAAAAAGAAGATAAAAGAGAAAAATTAGAGGACAGTGAAGAATGTCTAAAATCTGTAAAAGAAGATCCAGAAGGAAAGAACAGGAATCATTAATGGTATAATTCAATAAAAATTTCCAGAAGTGAAGGGCATGAGTTTCTTGATTTTAAGACCTCACAGAGTAAAATGTATGAAAGTAAAAATGTAAAATGTACATAAATTAGTTCAATGTATGAAAATAGACCTATTCCAAGGTGTATCACTGTAAAAGTTCAGAACACTAGGGGTGAAATATATATTCAACAAACTTCAAAAAGGAAAAACTAAAGAAAGTCACCTACATGAGCAAAATTCAAAATGGTTTCATAATAGCAACACTAGAAGCAATAGACACAGGTCTGCAAACTAGATTTTTCTGTGCCTCCTAACTATCAATAGTTTACGAGGGTTGAATAAAATAATTTAAGATATGAGAGGTCTTAAAAAGTTCACTTCCCCTGCACCCTTTATCAAAAAACTAAAAAAAAAAAAAAAAAAAAAAAAAAAAAAAAAAAAAAAAATTCAGAAAAGAGGAATATAAGGAAACAAGCATTTCAAAATAGGAAAGAAGTAGAGAGAATTCATAAAAAGATGGGGAAGGCAGAACCCAAGATGCCAGGTATGCATCCAACAGAATGAGCAATCATCTCAATTGGGAAAGTATGACTAAAGAGACAGAAAGATAGTTGTCATTATGTCACCATATTATCCTTTTAGCTTGAGGACAGATGACCAGGAAATTCTTACCCAGAATCTCTTCTGTTTTTGGAGTGTCATGATAATTTGCTAAAAATATTCCTACTCTCCTCCTCTCTTCAGCTACCATGAACAGCTAGACATTCATTTTATCCCACAGAAGTATCCAACATAGTCCTAAGAGCTGCCGGTAGGCATTATGAGTTCAAAAATAGAAAATACAGAGGTGACCACTCCATTTGGATATTTTTTTCCACATATATAGGGGACCTCATCATACAACATCCCTAGCAGACACTCTGAATTGGTGAGCCCTGTGTTTCTCAGCATTACTCATGACTTGCCCACCAACTTCCCAAAGTCATGAGACCATGTATGAGAGACACTGTTCAGCTGATCCTCTCCTGGGAGCTGTCTTCTAACAGTGAAATATTGCCTCATCCTTACACAGGTTTATACTTGCTACTTAGTTTTTTCAAAACTAAAACCAAGGATATTATGAATACAAAAGTTGGAGTATTGATCATCTTAGGGCAGAGGATGGTGAGCAGCATGAAGATGAAGTTGAGGAAGATAACTCCTCTATTTCTTAAATTCAGTGGTGTATACACAGGAGGGGGTTTACTTTACTATCTTTCTCCATTTTTTTTATTTTATGCAATTTTATTGAGATATAATCACATAACATACAATTATTCAAAGTATACAATCACTTGTTCACAGTATTTTTATATACTTTTCCTTTCATCACCACAGTCAAACATTGAATATTTTCATTACTCCAAAAAATAAAATGAAAATTAAAATAAAAAATAATATCCAAAACATCCCATTCCCCTCCTCCCCTCATTGTTCATTTACTTTTTAAATACAGTTTAATTGAGATATATTCACACACCCTACAGTCATCCACAATGTACAATTATTCACAGCACCATCATACATTGTTGCTTTCATCACCAGAATCAGTTTTGAACTTTTATCTTACTCCAGAATAAAATTAAAAGCAAAAATGAACACCCTCTTTCCATCCCCTCCATCCCACCCTATTCTTCATCAAAATTTTGTTCCCATTTTTCCACTCATCTATCTGTATACTAGATAAAGGGAGTATGTCCCACAAGTTTTCGCAGTCACACAGACATACTATGCAATCTACATAGTTATACAATCGTCTTCTCCATTATTTATTATTTAAACTCTTTATATGAACTATTCAGTGTTATACATTTAACAAATAGCAAGAATAAAATAAAAACAAAGGATACAACATGAAAAAACTGGAAGGGAAGAAGGGAAAATGAGACAAAGGGATCAAAGAGCTATCAATATTGTCAAGACTATCATTGAAATGATAGGTTTTAGAATCTAAATTACTAAGGAAATAAAGGAAAAAGGGAAAAAAAAAGAAGGCTGATGGACTGGGATAAAGAAGAGTTGGTCTCACTAAATTTGAAGTGTGGTCATTGAGAGCACGGAACAAACCAGCTGGAAGAGAAACTTGTGGTCTGAGCAGATACTTGAATAAGTGAATTAAGAAATTGGGGGTGAAGCAAGTATTATCTCAATACTAGTGGATAGTATCCTTAACTAGCCTGCTATATTATCCATTTTTAATAAGGAAAATATCCTGAAACTGAATTAAAAATGACATAGTCACAAGCCATATTAAAAAACTGGGAAAACTCTCTGCAGAATTTGCATTTGTCTTAAATTTTATATTCTCTTAAAACACCTTTTTTACTGTCACAACTACCAGTTGATTTTGTTTTCTAGTTCTGTGATTTTCACATGTGATTGGATACTGTTGGGTTGAGAGAGAGGGGGGAGAGGGAGAGGGAAAGGGAGAAGGAGAGAGAGAGATTGAAAGAGAGAGATAGTATGGTATATAGTTAGGTAGATATGTAGATAGTTGATGATAGATAGATTGTAGATAGATAGATAGATAGATAGATAGATGGGTAGTTATCAGTGATGAAAATGTGTAGCCATGAGTGTTAATCCCGGTACATGCTGATATGGAGTTGCTTTCTTCTTTATGCTTTCCAGTCCTCAGAATTGCAGTAACTCTGCAAAGCAATCTATTACCTCCTGCACAATTATCAGTTCTTTGTATACATCACTAAGTCCACTTCTTTCAAATGAAGCTGAATAAAAACTGTGCAAAGTAAATATTGGGAGATAGATTAGATAGATAGATAGATAGATAGATAGATAGATAGATAGATAGATAGATATAAAGATAGATCAACCAAATGATAGAGCATTGTTAAGTACATGCAAAATAGGTTTCCTATTTTTCTCCTAAAATATGTATTGTTTATTTGCCTGTGTAAGACTGCGTGAAAGTTTAATACAATGACCATATGGAATTTCAGTTCTAAAATATTAATCTCATTTGCAGAGAAGTCACTGTAAAATTTTGGTCCTTCCAATTGCCACAAATTAATCAGTGTCAGACCAGGTCGGTATTTTAACGGAAACCAGACAAAACTGTTTTGGCTACTTCTGTCATTGGCAATTTCACAGGCAACAAAATCTTTCTTGATGTCAATGCAGAATGCTACATCGGCATTTCAATAAATAGTACTTTAGGTTGGCATGCCAGCATCAATGACGCAAAGATGATTCTATGGTTCTTTGGCAAGAGTAAAGATATTTCCCCTCTCTTATTTGCCAGATTTTATTTTATATTATTACATCTTTCCTTTTCCAATTTTTTAGCTGTCCATGTAGTCTTCATGCCTTTGCCTAAATTTTTGTGCAGAATTGTTCTGATGCAGCTAACACATCTAACTCCTCTTACATTCACTACTGATATACACTGTATACTCAGTTTCCATATCATATATACAATCCATAAAGACCTTGGGCTTGAAAAGTGCTCCACCAATCATAAAAATGACAATTAAGCTTATCGAGATGCATGCAGTATACCTAATGAGAAATTTAATATATTCTACAGAAATTTTCTATTTCCTCAAGGTTTGAAAAATCTGTTTAGACATGTATTAAAGGAAAATAAATATATTTGTGAAGGTCTAAACTTTTATTCCCTTAGTTTGAACATGTTAATAAAATCAAGGTGACAAATTCTATTCACATTTCAAGGACTGCCTATTGACAGATGAAGACTGTAGTGGCAAAATGTATGATTTGAGGGGCAACTAGGGCTGCACTAAATAGGAAAGATGAATTGGTACTAGTCACAATATGCCAATAAGTTTGTGTGGAGGCAAATGGAGACCCAGTATGTTTTAAGCCTAGTCCACCATCCCTAGCAAATCTTTTAGCATCTATGGTGAAAATCCCTAAGTAAGAGGAGGATTGTGGGAATAGTAGAAAGCCCCAGGAATCAGTCCCTCCATCAAAACAACAACTATTGAACTGGAAGGAACAGTCTGAGTCAACTATTTCAAAACTCTCAAGTCTAATGCAGCACTATGCAGCATCCAAGAAAGAGCTAGAGGAAGAGGCAGGTAAATTAAAAGTAAATACCAGTGAATTTCCCCCTCATTGCTGTGGCTACCATCCCCCATCTCCAGACTCATGGCAGGCAGCAGCAGGAACTACAGCCTGGGCTCCTGGTGTAACTGTCTGGTGCTAGAGTAGGATATAAAGACCTAGTCTCCCAAACTCTGGGTGGCATGGAGGGGTCTGACTGCTGGTCACTGCTTTTTATCAGCTGCTTAGGATTGTTTGGGGGCCAGCTCTGAGGGAAAAGTGGAAAAGGAAACTTAAAGACAGTACCCTTCCTCAAAACTATGGAAAACAGTTAAAGGGCTGCAGTAACTGAGTGAGTGCTGAGTGAAGAAAATCCAGCTTCAAAAACCACAGGAGAAGATCCTGGGGCACATATGGCACCTCCCCAACTCCTTCCCCAATGTAGAGTGGAGTGAGCCTGTGCTCCCACTATGAGTCCCTGGCCTGGTTCTCAAGGGAACAGAGTTATCCCTACGTATGCACTGGGGTTCCTGTCTGTCAGTGCCAATGTACTGGGTGGAAATTTGAATGACTGAACCAGGAAACTTGTCTCAGGCTCCCCTTCC
Source organism: Choloepus didactylus (assembly GCF_015220235.1). Taxonomy (NCBI): domain Eukaryota; kingdom Metazoa; phylum Chordata; class Mammalia; order Pilosa; family Megalonychidae; genus Choloepus; species Choloepus didactylus. Next base: position 33,939,879 of record NC_051307.1, read on the forward strand.
CAAAATCTGCCCTGAAGGTAGAGAAGCAGCCTGCAACAGCTAAAGTAGTATAAGAAACAATTAAGTTGAAGAGGCCTCAGCCAAAGGACTACCTGCATTAAGTCTCATGATAGAGCACTCGGGAGGCAGTAAATGTCTATTTCAAAGGAAGTACAGGGAGCATTCAAATCCTGTAAATTAAAATTGGGGGGATTCAAAGGGCACTAGCAAGCACAAGCCCAGAAAAAGGAGCAAGCTCCATGGCTCTATGAAGGCTCAGATAAGACAGAAAGGACCCTATACTGCATATTCACCTCAGGGTAATCTTCTTGATAGGAGGGCTAAGATCTGAAGAAGAACACCAGGAAGACAATAACCAATTTGTAAAGACAGGGAAAGGTTCTTTATGCTTTGATTTGTTTGTTTTGATTAGCACCTGGTACTCTGGAATTTCTCTGTCATATCACTAGCTGTATGTAAACTTAAAGAACCAAAAGCTCAGGGACTAAATCCCAGAATTAACTCTTTAAAATATTAAAATCTATAGTGTGAAACAAAAGATTACAGGACAAACAAAGACACAGGAAATTATGGCCCATCCAAAAGAATAAGATAAAAATCCAGAAGCCACCAATGAAGAGGACCAGACATTGGAAATACTGGAAAAAGACTTTTAAAAAAATGATCCTCAATATGCTCAAGGAAATAAAGAAAAACATGGATAAAAAAAAAAAAAAACTATAGGATATGAGGAAAACAATGAATGAACAACATGAGAATCTTTTTGAGATTCTCAATAGTAACCAAACAGAAATAATGGAATTGAAGATGGTAATAACTGAAATGAAAAGTTCCCTAGAGGATTTCAAAGCAGATGGAGGTGGCATAAGAAAGAATCAGAAGATGGCGGAGTGGTGAGGAGCAGAATTTCGTCTCTCCCCTAGAGCAGCTGGCAATTACCCAAGAACTATATGAAACAGTGTTTTTGGGGTCTCCAGTAACCAGTCACACATTGGACGCAATTTTGGAATTGGAGGAAAAGCTGAGATCACAGCGAACATTGCTGACCAAGGAATCTACCTGGAGAGGCCCCAAAGAGGAGAGGGGAGAAGGGAATAGTGCCCCTGAGAGACAAATGGAGTTCTGAGGATTGGGAGAGTGGAGGGAGGTCCAGCTCAACTGGCAGTCCTCCTTCTGGGAACTCAGACCCCAGGGGCTGGAATTCAGATTCCGGCTTCAGTCAGCCATGCCCCTAACAGGATCAGAGTCACCAGGAGAACTAAAGTCTACATATCTCCTTACACTGGTGGGGGAGCTGTGGGCTGGCAAGCACCATCTGCTGGACAGGAGAGGAAAAGCACCAATTCTAAAGGCCTCATAGGAGGGTCTCATTCTCAGGAAAACTCCATACCCTCCCAATGAGACCTGGGCCTCACTAGACTGGGAAAATCTGACTAGTGTCGACCATATCTGAGGAGACCCACTCACAAAAGTTCACATAGAGAAAGAGCAAGAAACAGAAAAAACAAGAGGGGAAAATTTCTGATCAACTAGATAGAATCTAAGTTAGAGGTCTAGAATAAGTTGAACTGAATAACAGAGGCCAGAGAACAAAGCCAACCAACAAGAAAACCACTAGGTAAAAGATAGAAAACAAGCTCCAAAATAAACTAATTAAGAAAATCAGATGCCTAGACAACTTAAGATAACAAGCCATACCAGGAAACATGAAAACATGGACCAGCCAAAGGAACAAACTAATAGCTCAGCTGAGACACAGGAGTGGAGGCAACTAATGCTAAATAAATTCAATGAAATGAAGGAAAGATATAGCAAAAGAGCTGAAGGATATAAAGAAGACACTGGATGACCATAAAGAAGAATTCATAAACTTAAAAAAACAAATGGCAGAACTCATGGGAATGAAGGCCACAATGGAGGAGATGAAAAACACAATGGAGGTACACAACAGTAGAATTGAACAGGCAGAAGAAAGGACCAGTGAACTGGAAGACAGGTCATTCAAATTCATACACACAAAAGAACAGATGGTGAAAAAAAATGGAAAAATATGACCAGGGTCTTAGGGAGCTGAGTGACAATATGAAATGCACAAATATACGTGTTATGGGTATCCCAGAAAGAGAAGAGAGGGGAAAAGGGGCAGAAAGAGTAATAGAAGACATATTCACTGAAAATTTCCCAACTCTTATAAAAGACAGAAAATTAGAGATTCAAGAAGTACAACATACCCCAAATAGAATAGATCCCAATAGACCTACTCCAAGACACTTACTGGTCAGATTGTCCAATGTCAAAGACAAAGAGGGGCTTCTGAAAGGAGCAAGAGAAAAGCGATCCATCACATACAAGGGAAGGTCAATAAAACTATGTACAGATTTCTCTGCAGAAACCATGGAGGCAAGAAGACAGTGGCATGATATATTTAAGATACTGAACAAGAAAAACTGCCAACCAAGAATTCTATATCCAGCAAAACTTTCCTTCAAAAATGAGGGAGAGATTAAAACATTTTCAGACAAACAGACACTGAGAGAGTTTGTGAATAAGAGACCGGCACTACAAGAAATACTAAAGGGAGTGCTACAGGCTGATAGGAAAAGACAGAAGACAGAGAGTTGGAGAGGAGTGCAGAAATGAAGATTATCAGGAAAGGTAAAAGGAGAGGAAAAAATAAGATATGACATATAAATTCCAAAAAACAAAATGGTAGTAGAAAGTACTGCCCATACAGTAATAACACTAAACGTAAATGGATTAAACTCCCCAATAAAAAGACACAGACTGGCAGAATGGATTAAAAACCAGGACCCATCTATATGCTGTCTACAAGAAACTCACTTTAGACATAAGGACAAACATAGACTGAAAGTGAAAGGTTGGAAAAAGATATTTCATGCAAACAACAACCAGAAAAAAGCAGGAGTAGCTATATTAATATCAGACAAGTTAGACTTCAAAAGCAAAACAATTAAAAGAGACAAAGAAGGATACTACATATTAATAAAAGAGTCAATTCATCAAGAAAACATAACAGTCATAAATATTTATGCACCAACCCAGAAAGCCCCAAAATTCATGAGGCAAACACTGCGATCACTGAAAGGAGAAATAGATACCTCTACAATAATAGTTGGAGACTTCAATACACCACTCTCATCAATGGATAGAACATCTAGACAGAGGATCACTAAAGAAACAGAGATGTTGAATTGTATGATAAATGAACTAGACTTGACAGACATCTATAGAACACTACATCCAACAACAGCAGAATACACTTTTTTCTCAAGTGCTCATGGAACATTCTCTAGGATAGACCACATGTTGGGTCACAAAGCAAGTCTCAACAAATTTAAAAATATTGATATTATACAAAACACTTTATCAGACCACAGTGGAATGAAGTTGGAAATAAATAAAGGGCAGAAGGTCATAAAGTTCACAAACATATGGAGGCTAAACAACACCCTCTTAGAAAACCAGTGGGTAAAGGAAGAAATTACAAGAGAAATTAGTAAATACCTTGAGGCAAATGACAATGAAAACACAATTTATCAAAACTTATGGGATGCAGCAAAGGCAGTGCTGAGAGGGAAATTTATTGCCCTAAATGCCTATATTAAAAGAGAAGAGAGAGCAAAAATTGAAGAGTTAACTGCTCACCTGGAGGAATGAGAGAAAGAACAGCAAACTAACCCCAAAGCAAGCAGAAGGGAAGAAATAACAAAGATTAGAGCAGAAATAAATGCAACTGAGAACAGGAAAACAATAGAGAGAATCAACAAAACCAGAAGTTGGTTCTTTGAGAAAATCAATAAAATCGATGGACCACTGGCTACGCTAACAAAAAAAAAAGAGAGAGCAGATGCAAGTAAATGCAATCAGAAATGGGAAAGGAAATATAACTACCGACCCTGCAGAAATTAAGGAGATAATGAGAAGATACTATGAGCAACTATATGCTAATAAAATAGACAACTTAGATGAAATGGACAACTTCCTTGAAAAGCGTAAACAACCAACATTAACTCAAGAAGAAATAGATGACCTCAACAAACCAATCACAAGTAAAGAGATTGAGTCAGTCATCAAAAAGCTCCCAAAAAGGAAAAGCCCAGGACCAGATGGTTTCACATGTGAATTCTACCAAGCATTCAAGAACGAATTAGTACCAATCCTGCTCAAACTCTTCAAAAAAATTGAAGAAGAGGGAAAGCTACCTAACTCTTTCTATGAAGCCAACATCACCATAATACCAAAACCAGATAAAGATACTACAAAAAAAGAAAATTACAGACCAATTTCTTTAATGAATATAGACGCAAAAATCCTCAACAAAATACTCGCAAATCAAATCCAGCAGCACATTAAAAGAATTATACACCACAACCAGGTGGGATTAATTCCAGGTATGCAAGGCTGGTTCAACACAAGAAAATCAATTAATGTAATACACCACATCAATAAATCAAAGCAGAAGAACCACATGATCATCTCGAATGATGCAGAAAAGGCATTTGACAAAATTCAACATCCTTTCCTGATGAAAACACTTCAAAGGATAGGAATAGAAGGGAATTTTTTCAATATGATAAAGGCAATATATGAAAAACCCACAGCTAACATCACACTCAATGGGAAGAGACTGAAAGCTTTTCCTCTAAGATCAGGAACAAGACAGGGATGCCCACTATCGCCATTGTTATTCAACATTGTGCTGGAAGTTCTAGCTAGAGCAATTAGGCAAGAAAAAGAAATAAAAGGTATCCAAATTGGAGAGGAAGAAGTAAAACTTTCACTATTTGCAGATGACATGATTCTATATATAGGAAATCCAGAAAAATCTACAGCAAAGCTACTAGAACTAGTCAATGAATACAGCAAAGTACCAGGCTACAAGATCAATATGCAAAAATCTGTAGTGTTCCTATACACAAGTAATGTGCAACAAGAGGAGGAAATCAAGAGAAAAAATCCCATTTACAATAGCAACCAAAAGAATCAAGTATTTAGGAATAAACTTAACCAAGGACACAAAAGACCTTTACATAGAAAATTATAAGAAACTGCTAAAAGAAATTGAACAAGACCTGAAAAAATGGAAGAACATACCATGTTCATGGATTGGAAGACTAAATATAGTTAAGATGGCAATTTTACCTAAACTGATTTACAGATTCAATGCAATATCAATTCAAATCCCAACAACTTACTTTACAGAAATAGAAAAACCAATAACTAAATTTATTTGGAAGGGTAAGATGCCCCGAATAGCCAAAAATATCTTGAGAAAGAGGAATGAAATGGGAGGTCTCACACTACCTGACTTTGAAGCATATTACAAAGCTACAGTGCTCAAAACAGCATGGTACTGGCATAAGGACAGATAGACTGATCAATGGAATCGAATTGAGTGTTCAGAAGTAGACCCTTGCATCTATGGACAACTGATCTTTGATAAGGCAGTGAAGCCGAAGCAACTTGGAAAGAGCAGCCTGTTCAATAAATAGTGTTTGGAGAACTGGATATCCATTTCCAAAAGAATGAAAGAGGATGTCCATCTCACATCTTATACAAAAATTAACTCAAAGTGGATCAAAGACCTAAACATTAGCACCAAGACCATAAAACTCTTAGAAGAAAATGTAGGGCAATATCTTAAAGATCTTGTGAAAGGAGGTGGTTTCTTAGACCTCACACCCAAGGCACGAGGAATCAAAGAACAAATAGACAAATTGGATCTCCTCAAAATTAAACATTTTCGTACATCAAAGGACTTTGTCAGAAAACTAAAAAGGCAACTTACACAATGGGAGATGATATTTGGAAACCACATATCAGATAAGGGTTTAATATCCTGAATATATAAAGGAATCCTGCATCTCAATAACAGAAAGACAAACAATCCAATTAAAAAATGGGCAAAAGACATGAACAGACATTTTTCTGAAGAGGAAATACAAATGGCTCAAAAGCATATGAAAAAATGCTCAACTTCACTGGCTATTAAGGAAATGCAAATCAAAACCACAATGAGATATCATCTCACACCTACCAGAATGGCCATTATCCAAAAAACAGAAAACGACAAGTGCTGGAGAGGATGTGGAGAAAGAGGCACACTTACTCATTGTTGGTGGGAATGTAGAATGGTGCAACCACTCTGGAAGACAGTATGGAGTTTCCTCAGGAAGCTAAATATAGATTTGCCATATGACCCAGCTATTCCATTGCTAGGTATATACTCACAGTAACTGAAACTTAAGACACAAACAGACATTTGTAAACCGATGTTTACTGCAGCATTATTCACAATTGCCAAGAGATGGAAACAGCCCAAATGTCTATCAAAGGACGAGTGGATAAACAAACTGTGGTATATACACTTGATGGAATATTATGCAGCTGTAAGACAGAACAAAGACATGGATCATGTAATAATGTGGATGAACCTTGAGGACATTATGTTGAGTGAAGTTAGCCAGAAACAAAAGGACAGATTCTATATGGTCTCACCAATATGAACAGACATTAATGAACAAATTTTGGGAGTTAAAAGCTGACAACACAGGCGACCAGGAGACAGAAAGAGGGCAGAGATCAGCCATTTGATGCTGAAGGACTACAGAATGTTTAGGATTGATTGCATAGATCCAGAAATAGATAGCATAATACTGTGTGATGGTAGCACGGTATTGTAAGTACACTGAACAAAGATGTCTGTGAGTAAAGCTGAAAGAGGTGGGATAGGAGAATGTATGACACCAGAGGTAAAGATAGATGATAAAGACTGGGACTGTATAACATGGCAAAAAACTGGAGTGGCCAATGACTGTTACTAAATATACAAATATAAAAATGTTTTTGCATGTGGGAAAGCAATGAATGTCAACCATGCAGAAATTCGAAAAGGGGATGGTATTCAGGAAAAAACATAATCAAAGCAAACTGGAGTCTATGGTCAACAGTAACATTGTAATATACCTCCATTAAATGTAACAAAGGCAATATGCCAATGCTAAATGTATATGAGAGGGGGATATAGGGGAGGAATATGGGATTCTTGGTAGTGGTGTTATTTGCTGTCCTTACTAGTATATTGTATTGTATGACATGTTATTTTCCTTTTTATCATTTTTTTCTTATTGCTAAAAAAAAAATTTTTTTCTTGTAGTAATCAGTATGTTCAAGTGCTGATTGTGGTGATAAATGTACAAGTTTATGATGACACCATGAACAACTGATTGTACACTGTGGATAAATGTATGGTATGTGAATATAACTCTATAAAATTGTAGAAAAATATATATATAGGAGTAAAAGTGTTGGAGAAAACATGGTGAGAGGGATGATGCCTCACCAATATAGACTAACTACAATGTGTAAACTCAGAATTGAATCTTAGAACATAGCCTAACGTGGACATAATAATTGTAATAGTCCCTAGATTGTAAGCTCTTACAGCAGTTAACTCTATCCCTTAATTGTAATGCCTATCTCTAAACTTTGAGATGCTGATCCCCTAGCGTATAACCTGATTGGTCTCTGGAACAATGCATATCTCTGAGACACCTGAAACTCAGAGCTAGAGCTCGGCAGATATGAATGTCAGTGTTAGTGCATATAGGCACTGTCAAAAAACAAAAACAAAAACAAAAACAAAACTGAAAAAGAGCCCAGACTTCAATTAGTGATATGAATGAAGCAGGTCTGGTTAAGACCAGGGCAAGCCAGGCCAAAGGGTAAAGATTGAAACTGATTGTGTTTTAAAACTTCAACTTCCATATGAGAACAAGGGAATAGATATCTATTTGGTACAGGATCTAAATTTTCTAAATGGTACAACTCTACAGTTGATTTGTCCAAACACCACAATGGCATGCAACTTTGAATAGGAACTGAGATACAGTAGGTTAGTATAGGCTGGAGTAAAATAGTGACACATCCCAGAGTAATTTGGCAGATAATAAAAAACATATTTACAGCCTCCCCCTCCCCAGCCCCAAGGATCTGGGGGAAGGTGTAGATGTGTTGGACATCCTCACCTGGACTGGTGTTGATGTTGTCACAAACATTGGGACTGGCGGTTTGATGTGCTGAGCCCTCAAGCATGGGACTTGCCCTTATGAAGCTCATTACCACAAAGGAGAGTCTAAACTTGCATGTAATGGTGCCTAAGAGTCTCCCCCTGAGTACCTCTTTGTTGCTCAGATGTGGCCCTCTCTCTCTCTAACTGAGCCATCTCGACAGGTGAACTCGCTGCCCTCCCCCCTACATGGGACCCGACTCCCAGGGGTGTAAATCTCCCTGGCAATGCAGGATATGACTCCCGGGGATGAATGTGGACCCGGCATCATGGGACTGAGTATCTTCTTGACCAAAAGGGGGATGAAAAATGAGATGAAATAGTTTCAGTGGCTGAGAGATTTCAAATGGAGTGGAGAGGTCACTCTGGTGGACATTCTTATGCACTACATAGATAACACCTCTTAGGTTTTAATGTATTGGAATAGCTAGAAGTAAATACCTGAAACTACCAAACTCCAACCCAGCAGTCTGGACTCCTGAAGACAATTATATAATAATGTAGATTACAAGGGGTGACAGTGTGATTGTGAAGACCTTGTGGATCACACCCCCTTTATCTAGTGTATGGATGAGTAGAAAAATGGGGATTAAAACTAAAGGATAAATGGGGTGGGATGGGGGGATGATTTGGGTGTTCTTTTTTCACTTTTATTTTTTATTCTTGTTCTGGTTCTTTCTGATGTAAGGAAAATGTTCAGAGATAGATTGTGGTGATGAATGCATAACTATGTTATCATACTGTGGACAGTGGATTGTATAGTGTGGATGATTGTATGGTGTGTGAATGTATTTCAATAAAACTGAATTTAACAAAATAAAAATAAAAAATAAAAAGAAAGAATCAGTGATTTTGAAGACAAAACAATTGAAGTGATTCAGGCTAAGGACCAGAAAGAAAAAATATGAAAAAGTGAAAAGAGCCCAGGAGACCTGTGGCATACCATCAAATGTAACAATATATGAAATGTGGAAAATTCATCAGGAAAGGAAACAGAGAAAGTAAAAGAAGGAATATTCAAAGAACTAATGTCAGGAAACTTCCCAAATTTAATGAAAGACAAGAATATGCATATTCTGAAGTTCAATGAACCCCAGACAGAATAAACTAAAGAGAACCCTATCCAGACAAATAGTGACCAAACTTTACAATGCCAACAACATAGAGAAAGTTCTGAAAGCTGAAAGAGAAAAGAAATGAGTTATGTAAAAGGGAATCCTAACAAAATTTGGTATTGATTTCTCATCAGGAACCATTGAGGTATTAAGGCAGTTGTATTAAATACATGAAGTGCTGGGAAAAAAAATAAAACAATTGCCAATGAAAAATATTATATACTGCAAACTTTTTTCAAAAATCATGGAAAGTTTAAGATATTCCCAGATAAACAAAAGCTGAGGGAGTTCATCTCCACTAGACCTGCCCTAAAAGCAATAGTAAAGGGAGTTCTTCAACTGAAAGGAAAGGACACTAGACAATGGATCAAAGTGGCATAAATAAACAAAAATGGCAACTGTTTCAATTTGCTAAAGCTGACAGAATGCAATATACTAGAAATGGGTTGGTTTTTCAATGGAATTTTTTGGTTTTCAAATTTACAGTTTAAGGCCATGAAAATGTCCTAATTAAGGCATCAAGAGGAAGATACCTTCTGTGATGAAAGGCTGCTGGCATCCAGGTTCCTCTGTCACATGGGAAGGCACATGGTGATGTCTGCTGGTCTTTCTCTCCTGGGCATTGGTTTCAAAATGGCTCTTTCAGTTTCTGTGGGTCCTTCTTGCTTCCCCGATGGTGTTTTCTTTCTAAGTTCTCTGGGCTTTTGCTGTCTTTTATCCTCTTCACAAAGAACTCCAGTAAAGGATTAAGGTCCACTTTGAATGGGTTGGCTCACATCTCAACTGAAATAGCCTAAACAAAAGGTCCCACCCACAATAGGTCTGCCCCTACAGGGATGGATTAAAAGAACATGGCCTTTTGTGGGATACATAACAGTTCCAATCCAACACCCTCCACCCTCTGGGCCCCAAAAAGACATGTTTTTTTCCATATGCAAAATACATTCATTCCATCACAATATCACAAAAGCCTGAATCATTTCAATAATAACATTAAGTACAGAGTTTCATCAAAATCAGTTATAGTCATGGTCTATCCTAAGGCAAAATTCTCCTCTGGCTGTGAACTTGTGAAACATAGAACAGGTTTTCTATTTCCAATATACAAAGAAGGGTTAGTCATAGGATAAATGTTCCCATTGTTATAGGGAGAAATTGAAAGGAAAACAGGGGTCAATGGACCCAAAAAGTCCTGAAAACCTGCAGGGCATACTTCATTAGCTTTAAGGTCTGAGAGTCATTTATAAAATGATGTTTATCCTTGGGGCTCGAGAAAGCAGCAGTCCTGCCCTTTCCAACGGCTTGCACAGCAGCCCTGCTCTCTCCAAACATTGGGGTGAGGACTCCAATATCTCCAAGCATTGTGGAGACCACCTTGTTCTCTGTTCCACCCTCTTCAAGCATCTGGTGGCAACTGGACTCTCTGCCATCTCTGGGGCACACTCTCAACCCCCTCATAACAGTGGGGTGGTGTCCAGGCTCTCCCCAATACCCAGCTACAGCATTGTTTCTGAACAGGGCAGCCAAGCTCTCTACAATTTCCCAGGCATCTGAGAACTCTTAGATAGCGGCACTCTTAAGCTCTGGGGCACTCTTAAACTCACCCTGTCCATGTATGGGGTGGGTGTGCTCTCCTGGCCCAAGGTTTCTTGACTCCAGACCTTAGCTTCCATGGTTCTGACCTTGAAGTCATCCTTCCCTCAACTTGTCCCTTCTCTGTCCCCTCCAGTCCAGACTGGCAGTGGTTCCATTTATACAGAACTCACAAAAAATTTTTGGGCTTGGCATGCAGCATACATGTGTCAAAAGCATCAGACAATAGGACTTTCCACAAATCCTTCCTGGGTAACTCCATCTCCAATCCTGGTTTGTTCTGAAATGGCTGGCTTGTTCCAGATTTTATTAAATCCTCACATGGGGCACTATCCTTTGGGGTCTCACTTTCTGGAAATCCAGAATTTTCCAGACCATCAATTTCTGGTTCCTTTGTACCCAAGGGTTCAGTTCTCAGCTTATCTCTTTCCTCTCACATTTAACTATAAGCTTACAAAGAGAAGTTATGCTGCATTTTCCACAGTTAATTTAAAGATCTCTTCAGCTAAGTATCCAAGCTCACTGTTTTCAAATTCTGCCTCCCATCTAAGACCAGGACTCAATTTTGCCAAATTCTCTGCCACCTTAAGACAAGTTTGCAATAGCACATGGACCATTTCTGTCTAAGGTTGCATTGGAAGTATCATTAGAATCCATATTTCTATCAACAGTCTCTTCAAAGTAATCTAGGCCTTTTATATCAAGCTCCTCACAATTCTTTCAGAATCTTCCCTTCATCCATTTAAAAAGCCATTCCAACATGTTTGGTATTTGCAAACTCAGCAGCACTCCCACATCTCTGGAACAAAAATCTGTTCTGGTTTGCTAACGTTGCCATTATGCAAAATACCAGAAATGGATTGGCTTTTATAAAGGGGATTTATTATGTTACAAATTTACAGTTCTAAGACCATAAAAGTGTCCAAACTATGGCATCAACAAGAGGATATCATAACTGAAGGCCAGTGTTATCCAGAATACCTCTTTCAGCTGGGAAGACACATGGCTGGCATCTTCTGGTTGTTTCCTCCCAGATTCTGGTTTCAAAATGACTTTCTCCAAAATGTCTCTTGGCTTCCGTCTCTCTTAGCTTCTCTCTCTAAGCTCCTGTGCATCCTTGTTTGTTCTCCCAGGGCATTTCTCTCTAAGCCTCTGGAGTCCTCTCTTAGCTTCTCCAGGGCAAACTCTGGGCTTCATCTCTTAGCTTAGCATCCCCAAGTATCTTTCTGTCTGCATCTTCAACCATTTGGGTCTGTGTCAGCCCCTGAGCTCTCTTAAGGACTCCAGTAAAGTAATCAAGACCCACCTTGAATGGCAGGGTCACGCATTCATGGAAATAATCTAATCCAAAGGTCTAACCCACAGTTCGATGGGTCACATCTCCATGGAAACAGCCTAATCAAAAGGCCCCACCCATAATAAGTGTGCACCCACAAGATGAGATCAAAAGAACATGGCTCACCCCACCACCACCACCACCATCCATTCTCATACCTTTAAATTCATCTTCATTAACACATCTGAACATATTAGGTTATCATTACCCCTTCGCTACCTTATGTCTATCACTCTCTAAAAAATAGCTAAATTTTTCCCTACCTTTAAAATGATATTAATTTCTTTGCCATATCTATATAAGATGCTCTGTAATATATATTTTGACTCACAAGTCCACAATTTTACATATGTTACACTCTAGTTTCATTTCCTGCCCTCTCTTTTTTATGTTAAATTTATTTTCAAAATTAAGGTTTAAAAATTTAAAAATAACAAAAAGTCCTTACTTAACTTATTGAAATACTAGATTCTTTTAAATGTGGCAGAGATTTGGGGTAAACCAAATGATTTATTTTCATCATCAACAGAAAACTTTTTATCACTGCATCTTTCTGCCTAGCGTATTAAATCTTTAAGAAACTGTTAACAGGGAGTCTTTATTAAATCACTAACTCACCTAAATCACTAAAGCCAGAGGAGCCAAAAGTTTCTGAAAATCTCTGCCAGATTTACAATTTACAAAGTCATCTTAAAAGCATTTTGTTTGGCACTTTCATTAAAGTTCTAAAATACTCTTTTATTACACTTCTAAAATCTAGCATGACTGTTTTTGTTTTCAAATAATTTGACATTGTCCCTCCAAGACATCGTTAATAACACCATCATCAAATTAGACAGGATGCAAAGATGAATGCTAACTCTTTTAGCCTAGAATCTACATTATGTATAAATGTCCAGTATCTATTATATGGGGGAAAAGGCATAGCTTAGCCTAATACATTAGTCAAAACTTAATTTAAAAGCAAGTTACTTATAAATTCACAGATACCATTTTAATTGTGGGCCATTAGTGATCATTAGTACATGGATATATTTTGACTCCAACTTCAAATACTTTTTCTTTTTGCTTTCATAACATGTTTCTATTTGGATAACTGTACTACTCTCCTGGGATACCCAATAGACATCCCAAACACAGTATGACCAAATCTAAACTCTTGGATCTCAACACCCCTTCTTAATCCCCCTCTATATATAAACATTTTCTCCCTAGTTTTCCCCATCACCTTAAATGGTATTAGAATCTAATCAGCTGTTTAAATCTGTGAGAATTCTTGATTCTACTCTCCTCTTACTCTGTACATCTAACTTATCTGCATTTCTTGTCTCTTCTATCTTTAAAATATATCTTGATTCTATTCACTTCTCTCATCTGCCCTGCCACTACCTTCATTCAGTCCATGATCACCACTACCCTGGACTACTGCTATAGCTATTGAACTGGGCTTCTTGTGTTCATTCTGTCCCTTCTGATCCAGACCACAGCAGCCAGGGTAAGATTTCTAAAAGAGAAATCCCCTTCTTGCTTAAACATGTTCTAGGGCTGCATATTACAATTCAAATAAAACCCAAACTCCTTCTTAAAGCCTACAAGGTTGAGTGAATCCAAATACCTAACTGCCCCTCCACACATCCCTTTTCACCTGTCCTTATCCATTAAACTTTGGCCACCCTGCCCTCTCAGTTCTTCAAACATAACTATCTCTTGCACCTCAAGGAAAATGTCCCTTAATAGAGGTGCTTTCCCTATAGAGAAATAGAGAGCCTCCTATCATTCCATCTAAGCAAGTTTCCCACCATTTCCTCCTCTCTCCCACCTCCTACCTTTTTTTAATCTCTATCAAGTGCTCTTTTTATTGCCTTCATAGCACTTATCACTATCTGAAATATATATTTGTTTGTTTGACTCTTAATTGACTCTCTCTTCCATTAAATTGTTAGTTCCATGAGGTTGAAGACCCTGTCTTTCTGGTTCACTGTTGTATCTCCTGTCACAAAACTCAGTGATGATCCCTGGTAGGAGCTCAACAAACATTAGTGGATCCATGAATTACATTGGATTTGAAATATAAATAGAAAGCAAATCACATTGCTTTCCTAAGAATTATTTGCTATATGTTAGGGTCATTCATAGCATGACATTGTATAGAGTGAATTCCAGATCTATTAATAATATAGTCAATTTGGTCAATAAAGACAGAAAAATGCTAAAATGTTCCAAGTGGATTTGTCAAACTTCACTTAGTTTGATATGCCTAAGTGACAACTTCACTAATGTCATGCTTCTCTAACATATGCAGGCCAGTCTCATGATTGACTGTTGATGAGATTACTCAAATGTATCACCATAAACCATTACTGTAGCTAGAGCTTACAGACTGTGCTCTGTTAATATTGCATAGACTATGCTAGAATTATGATCATAAAAATTCATTGAAAAACATAGAAAATAGTAATTTTACATAGCTTTTTAATTGTGTTCATCTCAATTTCAAATATAAAATGTTTAAATAATAATTAAATGTTCTTTAATCTCTGAAATTTTGAAATTAAAACAAAACTCTAGCCAGTATGCTATTATGTGTCTAAAAATTGGCCATGGAGAGTGGGTTGAATTTTTGCTCCCCACTTTCTCTACCCTAATGATGGTAACCACATAGAGATGATACATATGGTTGTATTGCAGTAACTACTGTGAATACAAAACAGATACAGAATAAGATTTTCAACCTACAGCAATATCAAAATGTTTGGGTATTTCTGACACACATAATTACTCATTATTTAAAAGCATTTTCAGCCACTGGCATGCCTTTTATTTTGAAGTTCAAGGAGTATAGATTTAACATGCAGATATGCAAATCTTGTTCATTCTTTTATTTATTTATTTATTTTTCCCACCAGTTGGGTTTAAAGTGTTTCAAAATTTTTGTTTATTTTTCTTTTGCTTCTACATTTTTTTCAACTCTTATTATTTCCCACTATTAAAGTACAATGTTTTTCAAATTTATGTATATGAAAACAATACACCAAACAATATGTAGATAGGAAAAATCACAGATCCTCATACCTAATTCCTCCAACTGTCTTTCTCTCTCTTTTTCTATCCTTTCCAAATTGTCTACTCAGGAATCATCTCACTTTTCACAGGAAAAAAGTATTTTAGAAACTACAGAATCCCATATTATTTTCACAAAAATTTCCAAGTTGAACATATGCCAATAAACATTTTCAAGTATCTTTGGAACTTTCATTTCTCCTTTTTGGGGTTTCAGGGGGAAAAAGGGGGAGAGCTCCATTATTGTTGAGGGAAGCAAGGTAATTTCTCCTCTTGCTCTCCGGAAAAAAAATTTAAGTTTGGCCTCTTTCACATGATTGGTCAAATAATTAACAATGTCAACTCCTTCTTCTATAAACAGTTTCCATACAGCCACAGAAAATGGACCCACACACTCTTCACAAGCATGGTGTGGGGAACATAGTAGATAGCCACAAGCCCTAAATGGATAATATCAAAAGGCATAACATTTTCCTACAGACTATGGAGATTCATCACAGGCAAAACAAAGAAGGAGTCGGTGGCCATCTTCCTGAAATCAGTGGTAAAAGTTGTGGAACCACTGAAATAGCTTTTTTTAAAAAGGCAGTTTGTCTTCACTACTCTAATGATGAAGCTTCATGAATTTTTGTCATAGTCACTTCAACCAAAGAACTGTAGAATCATGACACCTAAGTTGGTAGCATTTCTCCACATCACCTTTCATAGCATGTCTGTTTCTCCTAAGAAAAGATCAGCTACCCAGACAAAAATACATGTAATTGTTGAGTCTGATTCTAGTCAAGAAAATTAGACAAGAAGGACCACTGCATATGGCTCTCTGGCCTTTCCTAGTATTACTGGTTTTTTACTTACTATAATGGTGAATATGGGAAGGGCCAGGGGTGTGTTCCTCTCTGCTCTGATCAGAAAGGAGCTAAGCTGCTCTATCTTGCCCAGCCAGAAGTAATTCAAGCAATCTAGGGTATTAAACCAATATGTAAAGTATATAAAGTTTATAAAGCAATCCAACATATTTTGATAGTTTAAAAATCCGTTTTAATATAAAAATATATATCCAAACTTTGAAAGGGGAAAGGGACATCATATTCATAGCTGTGATCTCTAGACCCTATATCCTTCATTTTACATTAAATAATCTCTTTTTCACAATTATCACTGCCAGGTTTCCTATACATCACCTGTCACTATGGCATCAAAGTAGTGCAGTTAATCTAATTAGACAATATTCAGTCACCTTGTCAGAAAAAAAAGACATACTTTTTCTTTCTGCCAGAGTCATTATTAATTAAATAGGTAAGGGTTAGAAAGAGCATCCATAAGCTCAGATTTTCAGGCTATTTGAGCCAAAGTTAAAGTAGAGTTTGGGTAAAAATATGATTCTTGCATTTCTTCTAGCTGGTGGATTGAGCATTCAAGCAAATCACTAACTTCAAGAAATTGCTTACTTGGGGAAGTCAATGGCTATGTTGTTATGCAGGTTAGACCTATACATTAAAATTACACTCAATGAACTTTGGATAAGTGTAGAAATATCAAATATGGAAACAAAATTAGCATGGCTCTTTGAAGTTTGCCCTTAAAGGACATTAAGCTGATGTAATAATAAATGAAGGTAAGAATTAATTGCTACAGTGGTAGCAGCCTTGGAGTGATGTCTCCAAGGGATAAAATGATTATCTGGTGAGAACTAAACTAAGAAAATCAAGTCATCATTAAATGTTAAAGAACCCTTTCATTTTATAAGAAGTAACTATGTGCAAATAATTGGTGTTTTAGCATAGATTATCTCAACTAATGCTGCCTAAGTAGTATTTCTACTTGTATTACTAAAACTTAATTATGCTCTAAAGAAACTCTTGATTTACACCCTCAACAGTGGGTATCTTTTCCTCCATTAGTTGTTACCATTTTGGTAAACAACATTACAACTATCCATTTGTTTGAAATAAACATTTTTTTCTTTTTAAAATAAAATTTCAGAAGAAATGGGGAGTGGTGAGTGCACAAATATGTGATAATACCAGGAGCCATTGATTGTACACTTAAGAAGGATTTGTATGGTGTGTGAATGAAACTGTTTAAAAAAATAAATAGAAAACTACAAGTGCTGGAGAAGATGTGGAGAAAGAGGTATACTTATTCACTGTTGGTGGGGATGTAGAACTGTGCAGCCACCCTGGAGGGCAGTGTGGTGGTTCCTCAGAAAACTAAGTATAAAATTGCCATATGATCCAGCAATCCCATTACTAGTTATACACTTGGAAGAACTGAAAGCAGGGGCATGAATAGACATTTACATGTTTATGGAGGCAATATTCAGAATTCCCAATGGATGAAGGTGGCCCAAGGGTCCATCGGCTGATGAGTGGAAGGCAAACTGTGGTGTACACATGCAATGGAATATTATGCAACTGTATGAAAGAATGAAGTTATGAGGCATGCAACAACATGAATGAACCTTGAGGACACTATGTTGAAAAAAATAAGCCATAAACAAAAGGACAAATATTGTATGGTCTCACTAATATGAAACTAACTATATGAGCAAATTCTGGGAGTTAAATTCAAGAGCATAGGTTAGCAGGATACAAAAAGAGGGCAGAGATTGGGCAACTGATGCTTAAGGAGTACAAAATGTTTAATAAGGTTGATTGTAAAGGTTTGGAAATGGATAGCACAATACTGTGTGATGGTAACACAGTACTGTAAGTGTAAAATAAAGCTGAGAGTGAGTATGGCTGAAAGAGAAAGATTAGGGTTGTGTGTGTCATGAGAAGGAAAACTAGATGATAAAAACTGAGACTGAATAACCTGGTGAAACCTAGAGTGGATGATGATGGTGGTTAATGGTACAAATACAAGAAAGTTTTTACACGAACTAGAACGAATTGGGAAAAAATACAATTAATGCAAACTAGGCTCTACAGTTAACAGTAACATTGTAATAGTCTTTCATTAACCACAACAAAGGCACTACACTAAAGCTAAATTTCAAATAATAGGGGGATATAAGGGAGGGGTATGAGTTTTTTATTTCTTTTCAGAAGAAATGTGACTGTTTTTGTACAGATTGTGGTGGTGAATGCAGAACTATATGATTATATTATGAGTCATTCATTGTACACTTAGTATGCTGTCTGAATAAAACTGTAACAAAAAATTAATAATCTCTTAGAAATCATCATTGATTCCTCTTCTTCTCTAACTTTCCATAGCCAATCCATTACCATGTCCTGTCATTTCTGTCTCAATATCTGTCTCAATCTGGTCTCCTCACTCTATCTCCAGGGCAACCAAGCTCAACTAGGCCATATCACCCCTCAGCTGGTCAACTACTATAGTCTTCCCATTTTACTCTTCCCACCTGACAGTCCATTCTCTCTCCTTCCAATTAAGTATAGTCCAAATGATACTCCACTTTAACATTCATCAATGGCTTCCCATGACTCTTAGAATAAAACCCTCACTGCTTTTCATGGCTCTTCACAATCCAGCTCCTGCCTGCTTCTCTCACCTCTCAGTCTTCTCCTCCTCACTCACTTTTTTTCACCCACACAGCTCCCCTTTCTGTACTCCAAAAAAATGCCATGGCCTTTGTAATTCTTGTTTCTTCTACTTAGAACACTCTCCTCCCAAAATCCTGGCTCATCATTCAGTTATCAACTCAGCTACCATATACACTGTCCTTACCCAATGCATCCCTTATCATTCTATCCAAAATGGCCTCCTCTTTTTGTATTTCCTCATCACCCTGTCTATTCTCATCACAGAATTCATCTACATCTGTGAGGTACACTGTTTTCACTTACTTGTTTATAGTCTATCTCCCACACTAGAAATGCAATTTCCATAAGGGCATAAAATCCATCTGTCTTAATCCTCAGCACCTAGCAGAGTTCCCAGGTTATAGTAGCTGCTCAGTAATGACTGAATACATGAATTTAGTCTTCACAACAATCGCATTAATTAGGATGAAATTAGCCATTTGAGGAGTAAATTTGGGTATAGGCTAGTCCACAAATCGAATCAAAATCTAATCAAGAGAGCCAGGATAAAATCTCAAGAAGACATGACTGAATTATTATTGATGTAATAAAAGGTTATCTAATCAATTGCATTATAATCTATCTTCAGAAAAAAAGTGGAAAGAAGGTAATCTGTTTAAAATCTAGAAAATAGGAAGCCCTAAAACCAGAAAATGGCAGGGTGTTTTCCATCTGGTATAAAGAATGCTCTCTTAAGGATCACAATGAGTCAGGTCTGGATATATAATCTGTGGGACCCTGTGCAAAATGAAAATGCAAGGCAACTTGTTTAAAAAAGCAGGAAAACATATCTCTAAAGAATAAAGCTTTTTCCTTTCTTCCATGATGCCTCTCTAAACATGTCATGGTTATTTTTATTTGCTATTTAATGTCTAAGTGAATAAAAATTATTATTTTAAATTATTACCATGAACTTTATCACCTACCTTTTTATTGTGCAATGGCAGTTTTAAACACAAATAAAAGAACATTTGATTTGTATGTTAAATCATTGAAATTACACAATTAGTATTTTGCAGCTCATACAGGCATGCTTACTAGAAAAGTAGAAATGTGTCACAAAACTAACTCTAGCTGTTTTGCTTCACTTCTTGAGACATGCACAATCTACCAATACTTTCTATCTTTGGCTTACTTATGAGTAAGAAAGGATTGAAAGGAAAAAGTACCATAGGTTGCTCTATCTTTTAGTTTCCTTCTCTGTCATCATTTTCAGCATAAGTGGTGGCCTAATGCAGGGAAGTAACATGAGGAAAAAAGGATATGAAAGGGTTCCTTGGTTGTTTGTGTTCCTTAGAATGCCATTATTTCCTTCTTTTTTGCATACAAATGGAAAGCATGGTCTCTTGGGACTGTCAGCATTCAGCTTACTCAGTGCTACAAATAATAAGCTTTGAGTTTTGCTGAACTCCCAAACATCCTTAGTCCATTGGAATTATGTGCTCAAGAGCATCTTGAATGCAACATGAGAATGCAAGGAACAGCATATATCTTACACATATCTAATCTGCTAACAGCCATGCTCCATTGTCCCATTGAACTTCACTTACAAATTCAAAGATAGTATTATGAAGAATTTCAAGATTTCAACTACAGAGCATTAAACCAAGAGTAGGGTCCATCTGACTGTAGGGCCCAGACTGCACAAATGACACACCCTTGAATTCAGCCCTGCAATGAGTACCTGATATTCTAAGCCAAAATAATTCTATGGTGGAGAAAAATTTATCTGGCAATTATCATAGCGATCTTAATCATTGTTTTAGTTTGGAGCTGTTACATATCCAAGAAAGGGTCATGTTCTTTTAATCCATTCCTGTGGGTATAGACCTATTGTGGGTGGGGCCTTTTGGTTATGTTATTTCATATGAGATGTGACCAACCCCATTCAAAGTGGGTCTTGATGGAATTTAATTAGTCCTCCAGAGCAAATAGTAAATACCAGGAACAGCTAGTAAATAGTCTGGAACAATGGTTGGGGACATCCATTACTGGACACACACCATACACCAGTCTGGAATGGGTGGAACAGCTGAGATCACAGCATAGAATTATAAGTAAAGCTCCACAAACTGTGGAGCTGGCATCCCTCCACCACTGACATGGCAGGCTGAGTTGGAACACTTCCCTGTGGGAAAAAAGAAGCAGTCTACTAGGAGCACGGGAAAGTAACCCAACCAAGCTCCAATTGTGGTTTTAATTAATGAATTTGGACTACTGAATACAAGCTATGAGCAACATAAACTGGGAGCAAGCAGGAAAGGAATCCTGAGGTCTCTCCCAGTGGAGAGGAGGTAGGACTGATGGGGGAAAAAAAATAAGAAATAAATAAAAACAGAGGCTTTTGGAGACACCTTCACTCAGAATACTGGAAAATGGCTGTGTCCCAAGAAAAGGGGCACATAGAACTGATTACTATCTCCAGTCAACCAGTGAACCTGGGGGTCTGGGGACTGGCTCTGAAAAGGGTATTTCTTTTTATTTTCTTTTATTTCTCTCATTCAAAGTAGCTCATTAGAGAAAGCCTCAGGCATTTTCAATTGTCAGTGCTGACCCAGGCAAGGGTGGAGTTAAGAGAGTAAGAGAGACAAAGGAAGAAATCATGTATAGGAGATAATTCCCTAAAGGGCATATCATCCCTAAGAAAAGGGGGGTGCAGCTTAAGTGGCTGCCTTCCCTCAGAGAATTCAGACCCCAGGGCCAGGAGGGAAGGAGCAAAAATAATCTAAGTTTGACTTCTGACACCCTCAGCTCCTGGCTGGGACAGGGTCCACTGAGAATTAAAGGCACCACACCTCTTTATACCAGTGGGTAGCTGTGAGCTGACAAGCACCACTTGCTGGGCAAGATAGGAAAAACACAGAGTCTAAAGGCCTCACAGGAATGTCTGACAATCTTCTGGGTCTCATCCTCAGGGAAACATGACACTGATTACACCCTCCTCCTGAGACCTGGGCCCATCTGTTCTTGGAAAATCTGATTGGGGTAATCAAGGAAACCAAATGCCTAGACAACAAAAAATTATGAGTCACACTAGGAAAAAACAAAGATATGACCCAGTCAAAGGTAAAACTTCAAACAAGATACAGGAGTTGAAACAACTAATTAAAGATGTTCAAACAAACCTTCTAAATCAAATTAATGAGCTGAAGGAAAATGTGGCAAAAGAGATAAAGGATTTATAGAAGATACTGGGTGACCATACAGAAGAATTTGTAAGCTTGAAAAAACAAATGGCAGAATTTATGGGAATGAAGAGCACAATAGAAAAGAGGAAAACACAATGGGGACTTACAATAGCAGATTTGAAAAGGCAGAAGAAAGGATTCATGAAGTGGAGAACAGGACACCTAAAATCCTAGACACAAAAGAAGAGACAGGGAAAAGAATGGAAAAATATGAGCAGCATATCAAGGAATTGTATGACAACATGAAGTGCATGAATATACATGTCGTGCGTGTCCCAGAAGAAAGGAAAAGGAGCAGAAACAATAATGAAGAAAATAATCACTGAAAATTCCCCATCTCTTATGAAAGACACAAAATTTCAGATCCAAGAAATGCAGCTTAACCCAACCAGAATAGATCCAAATAGACCTACTCCAGGTACTTACTAATCAGATTATCAAATGTCAAAGGCAAGAGAGAATTCTGAAAGCAGCAAGAGAAAAGCGATGCATCACATACGAGGGAAGCTTGATAAGACTATGTGTGGATTTTTCAGTAGAAACCATGGAGGTGAGAAGGCAGTGGTATGATATATTTAAGATACTGAAAGAGAAAATCTGCCAACCAAGAATTCTATATCTGGCAAAACTGTCCTTCAAAAATGAAGGAGAATTTAAAATATTTTCAGACAAACAGACACTGAGAGAGTTTGTGAACAAGATATCTGCTCTATAAGAAATACCAAAGGGAGCACTAAAGGCAAATAGGAAAAAACAGGAAAGAGAGATTCAGAGAAGAGTGTAGAAATGAAGTCTATAATAAGGATAGAAAAAGAGAGAGAAAAAAATAAAAATGAAATAATATAAGACATATAAAATCCAAAAGACAAAATGGTAGACAGTAGACATTATGTTGAGTGAAATTAGCCAGAAACAAAAGAACAAATACTGTATGGTATCACTAATATGAAGTAACATTAATGAGCAAAACTTGAAAGTTAAAGTTGAGAACACAGTTTATCAGGAGAAAGAAAGAGGGTAGAGATCAGGTATCTGATGCTGAAGGAGATGTTCAACAGTATTCATTGTATAGATACAGAAATAGATAACACAATACTCTGAGATGGTAGCACAATATTGAAAGTACTCCGAACAAAGATGAGTACGAGTATGGGTGAAAGAGGAAAGCTAGGGGCATGCATGAAACCAGAAGGAAAGATGGAGGATAAAGATGGGGACTGTATAACTTAGTGAAACCTAGAGTGGTCAATGATGGTGATTAAGTATACTAATATAAGAATGTTTTTACATGAGGGAGAACATATGAATATCAACATTGCAAGGTCTTGAAAACTGGATGGCATAGGGGAAAAAATTCAATCAATGAAACTAGAGTCTATAATTAACAGTAACATTGCAATATGCTTCCATTAATTGTAACAAAGGCAATATACCAAAACTAAATGTCTATAAGAGGGGGATATAAGGGAGTGGTATGGGATTCTTGGTGGTGTTGCTATTGTATGACCTTTTCACTGTATTTTATTTTATTTTTTCTGCTATTTTTTTATTCTTCATTTTTTCTCCTCTTCCTGTTTCATGATGGAATAAATAGAAATGTCCTCATATAGATTATAGTGGTAAATGCATAACTATGTGATTATACCAGGAATCATTGATTGTTTACTTAGGATGGATTGCATGGTGAGTGAATAAAACTGTTTAAAAACTCTTATGAAGCTTGTTACTGCAAAGGAGAGTCTAAGCCTACTTATAATTGTGTCTGAGACTCACCCCCAGAGAACCTCTTTTGTTGCTCAGATATGGCCTCTCTTTCTAAGCCAACTAAGCAGGTAAATTCAGTGCCCTCCCCCCTACATGGGACATGATTCCCAGGGGTCTAAATCTCCCTGGCAACATGGGATGTGACTCCCAGGGATGAGCCTGGACCTGGCTTTGTGGGATTGAGAAAGCCTTCTGGACCAAAATGGGGAAGAAGAATGAAACAAAATAAAATTTCAGTGGCTGAGAGATTTCAAAAGGAGTTGAGAGGTCATTGTGGAGGTAACCCTTAAGCATTATACAGATATCCCTTTTTAGTTTTTAGTTTATTAGAATAGCTAGAAGAAAATACCTGAAACTGTCAAACTGCAATCCAGTGTCCTTGTTTCTTGAAGATGATTGTATAACTATATAGCTTATATGGTGCGACCATGTGATTGTGAAAACCTTATGGCTCATACTCCCTTTACCCAGTGTATGGACAAATGAATCCAAAAATGGGAACAAAAGTAAATAAATAAATAATGGGGGGGGGGGGGCAGGGGTATGGGATGTTTTTGGTGTTCTTTTTGCTTTTATTTTTATCTTTTGGAATAATGAAAATGTTCCAAAATTGATTGTGGTGATGAATATACATCTATATGATGATACTGTGAACAACTGTTGTATGCTTCAGATGACTGAATGGTATGCAAATATATTTCAATAAAGTTGCATTTAAAAAATGGGTCCCGATCCTTTTACTGGAGTCCTTTGTGAGAGTATAAAAGACAGAAAAGGCCCAGAGAGCTGAGAGGACCTGAGATAAAACCAAGAGAAGCTCACAGAAAGAAGTCCCAGAGAAGCTGAGAGACAAGGACACACTCACAAAAGCTGAAAGGGGAAGTCACTGATGTCAGAAGCTGAAAGCAGTGAAACCTGGGAAGGAAGGATGAGCAGATGCCAGCCATGTGGCTTCCCACATGACAGAGGTGTCCCAGATGCCTGCGGCTTTTCTTCCAAGAAGTTATCATCCTTTTGATGCCTTAATTTGGACATTTTCACAGACTTAGAACTGTAAATTTGTAAGCTAGTAAATCTCTATTGCAAAAGCTCACCCATTTCTGGTATACTGTATTTCAGCAGCTTTAACAAACCAAAACAATCACTAAGAGCACCCAACCAACTTCCCTTGTTCTGCACCTATATTGCAGTAGCAACTTTGGTATTATAATCTGTCTTCCCAGTTAGACTTTTCTCCACACAGCAAAGAGTAATTCTTTCACTCAGAAGTTAAACTAAAATTTAATTTTGTCATCTTGGTTAACACATAGGTTATTGTGAATTTAGTTAAACAAAATGGCCAGAACCTAATCATCCCTAAACACATCACCAAAGTCAAGTTTTCCGGACCTACAGAAGTGAAGATTAAATAATAACCGAAATTAATACATCCCAAATTCAACAGCTCTCTATATTCCATGTCCAAGCAACCATCCAAGATCCATACCTCCATTATTTCACCTTGTGCCCCAGAGAATTTTTCTCTTAAAATACCTTATATGGAAGCCTATCAAAATCAAGTGTTATTATTAATGTGATACAAAGCACATTTTAACAATGTTTAACTTATTGCTAGACTATTGGATATATGGAATAAAGGAAATATCACTGAGCTGTGATTTAGATTGCCTGAATTGGAGTCCCCAGATATGTTTCATATTGGCTGGGTGACAATAGCAAGTTTTATAATCCTCTGTGCTTCAAATTCCCCATTTGCAAAGTGAGGGTTTGAAGAATAAATCATCACTAAGTTCCTGTTCTGATTTAGAATTCTATGATTCTACATTACCTGAGGGGGCAGGAGTGGACCAAGCTTGCATACTTAACCTATAGCCCTGAGGCATGTAGGTGCATCCTACACACCTTGTAGACCCCAAAGATGGGGCCAGGTCAATCATACAAGATGGAGAGCATTGTGGGGGGATAGTAGGTAGAAGGCCATTCATCCAGGACCTGATTAGCAAATGTGTATTTAAATCAGTGCCATGCTCTACAAACTCTTCTGGGAGAGGAAGGTAAATTGTGCCCCCTGCTGAAAATAAGAACTAAAATCTTTAAAATTAGGAAATATTCCCAGGGGCTTTTCAGCAGAGATGTTTGCGGATTTTTTCAAATTTTAGATAGGACTTTGAAGTTTACACTTTTTCAAAAAGCTGTAGGACACCGTCTATTGGTTCCTGTGATAGTTCATCTAATGATTCACAAGAATCAGAAGAAACAAAACTTTTTCACCTCTCCAAATTCTGTCCAAAAGTTTTCTTTTAATACATTCAACTTCCCATGTTACATCATCCCAAATATGGATCTCAAAAGGTAGCTTACTCTTACATGGTTATTGCTAATACAGGGATTTGATATTGCCTTCCTTTAATACACAAAAACCACAAATGTAAGAATCATAAAATTTGCCACTAGAGTGGATATGAGTAAGCACTTCCTCTAATACTCACTTATGAATAGTTAATTAGGTCAATTAACCTCTATGATCCTCAGCTTAAACATCTTTAAAAGTAAAAGAACTGAATTAGATGACTCAGTTCCTTTAATTCTAAAATTCTAAGAATGCATAGTTCATAATTTATATTTTCTATCATTTTTTCATTGTTTAATGACTTAATCTTAAATTATACTTAGATTTTTATGATCCTGAAAATACATTTGCATGATTTATACTTGTATCCTAAATAAAATATTATAACCCAAGAATACACATATTCCAGTAGATAATATGATGATGACTTAAGAAACAACCAGGATTTCATTTCCAAGAGAAAAAAACAATTACTTTTGTTTATTAACTGCTTTATATTAAGTGGTTTACACATATTTAAGTATATTTTGGCATGGATATAGTTATTTCCATTAACAGTTGAGAAAACTGAGGCTTAGAGAGATTAAGTTACTTACCCTAGGTCCCAAAACCAATAAATGGTGGAGCCAGGATTCCAACACTATTATTGTCTCCACAGGCCATATTTTTAATTGCATCTAGATTATGCCATCTTGTGTCTGTCCATGGCAGCCAACAACAAATGAATAAAATGACTTTCTAGACACAGATCACAAACAAAATCAGTGCAAGGTTTCAGATTTTCAGCCCATAGGAGAGCATTGTGTGGTTTTCTGCCTTCATTAAGCACTGTTTTTTTCCTTTTAAAAAGAAAGAGGAAATAATAAAAATGAAAGCAAGCTGGAGAACCTTTGAAACTCAAATCATACGACAAAAGTGGACTTCCAAATGACTTTTTTAAAAATGTAGCTAGGTTCTAGCTAATTTATTAACAATATAACCAAAACAAGAGGCAAAGTACAAAAATAAAGAGAAATGATTTGTTAAATGCTCTCTAATTAAAGTATACGACATCTTCATTTTACCACTTGCAACCAGACAAAAGAAAGCTGGATTTGAAATAAGGGATTTTTTGGCTATCACTCAAGATACTTTAAAAAGAAATGTACCCAATTAACAAAATGGTATGAAACTTGATTGCCTATAACAGTCCTTATTTGAAGAAAAAATAATACTCTGTAGTTTATGAGCAATGATGTGAAATACTCCTCTAAATTAAGTAGCCTTTTGTTAGGAAGCTCTGAAGTGCTGATGCAGACTGGTATCAGCAGATATACCATTTTATTTCTATATTCAAGGCCTATAGCAATTGAACAGAAAATTAATTAGCATCACCTCACCGTAAATTTCAACAGTATTAGTGAAAATGCCAATTTTCTAATCACTTTTCATTAAAGCCAACAATACTAATTAAAATTGATTTTTCCTGTGCTTTGGTAAATGACTGCTAATGGCTTTCAGTTGCAATGCAGACCTTTATTTAAATTAATTTTGTATGTTGCTGCCTACCCTTTTATAAAGATAATCAAGTGTGAAAGGAGATGTGGGTGCAGGAAGAATAGTGAACCTGAAGCATTCTGGTTTGGTTACTACAGCTGGCATGACCATGCTCCTTTATAAACTATCTTTGAATATTTTGTTTCAAAAGCAAAGATAAATAGGCCCCTCAAGAAATAATTAAGAATCCATTCTTTTTTTTTCCCATTCTCTTTAACATTTATTTTTTTTAATGTGCACTTTAACATATACACAACGATGATAACTTTCAAAGTATGATTTCACAAGTAGTGAGAGAGCAAATTTCAAAGAATGTCATGGGTCACAGTTCCACAACTTCAGCCATTTCCATTATTGTAAAATATAACATACATAAGGAAAGGTGTCGACTCTCGACGTGCAGCTCAACAAGAAGTTATATAGATAATTTCAAACACTGTTATGGGTTACAGTTCCACAGTCTCAGTCCCTTCTGTATTATGCAATAGAAGGTATATGCAGAAAGGTGAAGAACTTCAAGGCACAATTCAATGAGCAGCTATTGAGCAAATCCCAAAGGATGCTATAGGTTACAGTTCCGCCATGCCACTTAACTCCTTCCAGCCATTCCAATACCCCAGCATCCAAATATATATATATATATATAATTATATAAATTTCCAGTATTCATAGATCTTTGTTAAATCTTACCTTGTTTGTTGCTACCCCTTCCTCTCACTTAATCTCTTTCTCCATCTTCAGGGGTGTCTAGGCAGTAAGCACCCTAACTTGTTCATATTGTAAGGGTGTATCAACAGTATGGGGAAGGGGGCTGCATCTGACTGTTGATCTTAAAGAGGCTGTTGCCTCTGGGCCTTAGGACTTTCCTGGTATAGGAACACTCTAGTAGATTTTAAGTTTCTGAAAGATCAAACTTAGTGAGTGAATCTTTTATAGAATCTCAGGTAGGGACCTAGGTATTTGGGGACTACTTTTGGTAAGGGTATGGCAATACTATGGCCATTTGGGATGTCTAGCTGGAGCTTGCATAAAAGAAATCTCCAGGATAGCCTCTTGACCCTATTTGGGATCTCTCAGCCACTGTGACCTCAGTTTGTTACCTTTCTTATTTTCCCCCTTTTGGTCAAGTAGGCATTTTCAATCCCTCACTGCTGGGGCCAGGCTCATTCCTGGGAATCATGTCCCACATTGCCAGGGAGATTCATTTGCCTTGGAGCCATGTCTCTTGGCAGCAGGGTGGGGGGAGGAAGGAAGAAGGGTAATGAGTTTATCTGCTGAGTTGGGCATAGAGAGAGAAAAGCCATGTCTGATCAACAAAAGAGGTTCACTGGAGATGCCTCTTAGGCATAATTATAGGAGGGCTCAGCCCCCTATTTACAAGCCCTGAATTTCACAAGAGCATCAAGTAGAGGGCTTGATTTATTAAGTAGTGGGTTCCTAATTTCACTTAATATATACTCTATCCCAAGATAAACAGTCAGTATCTTACACTATCTTCACTTAGTTGTACAATCACCATCACTCTCAACTTTGAACAATTATCATAACATAATACATCCCAGAGCTCATATCAGCTACTAATTATTCATCCCTAGTATTAGTGTAGAGTTGGTAAGATATTCCTATTAAACATAGTCTTTAATACATAATAGGTTGTTTTCCCATACCATTCTGTTGTTAACCCTCTGCAACAGTGTCATACCTTGTAAGTATAACATGCTAACACTTTTTTATGTTTGTGGTGCTATTCTGTGGGTTATGTGCCTTTAAACAATGATTTACAAACATATTTGCTTTGAATGTATCATTGATACTTGTAATCCCATTAACAAACCATAGTCACATCTGACCATTCCCATGCCATGAAGATCACCCTCATTATCATATCTGTACATATTAGATTATCATCCCCCTTCACTGGCTTCTGTCTATCCATAGGTCCCCTATATTCTACATTATAAGACACTTATTTTACATTTTTCACAGACTTCAGATTAGTGGTAACATACAATATCTCTCCTTGTATGTCTGGCTTATTTCACTTAGCAATATGTCTTCAAGTTTCATCCATGCTGTCATGTTTCCAGACCACATCCCAACTTGCTGCTGCATAGTATTCCATTGTGTGTCTATACCACATTTTGTTTATCCACTCATCTGTTGAAGGACATTTGGATTGTTTCCACCTCTTGGCAATTGTGAACAATGAGGCTATAAAAACTGGTGTGAAAATATCTGTTCATGTCCCTGCTTTCAGATCTTCTGGGTATATACTGAGAAGTGAAATTGCTGGATTGTAGGGTAACTCAATATCTACTTTTCTAAGGAACTGCCAAACTATCTTCCAGAGTGGGTGCACCATTATACAGGCCCACCAGCAATGAATAAGAGTTCCAATTTTTCCAAATCCTCTGCAGCTTTTGTGGTTTTTTGTTTGTTTAATGGCAGTCATTCTTATTGGTGTGAGATGGTATGTCATTGTGGTCTTGATTTGTATCTCCCTAATAGCTGTTGAAAATGAACAATTTTTCATGTGTTTTTTAGCCATTTGTATTTCTTCTTCAGAGAAATGTTTTTTCATGTTTTGCCCATTTTATAATTGGGTTTTTTGTACTATTGTTGAGTTGTAGGATTTCTTTATATGCAAGATATCAGTCTCTTATCAGATACATGGTTTCCAAATATTTTCTCCCATTGAGTTGGCTGCCTCTTTACCTTTTTTACAAACTCCTTTGAGTTGCAGAAGCTTTTATTTTTGAGGAGTTCCCATTTATATATTTTATCTTTCATTGCTTGTACTTCAGGTGTAAGGTCTAAGAGGCAACTTCCTAATACAAGTCCTCAAAAATGTTTCCCTACATTATCTTCTAGGAGTTTTATGGTACCATTTCTTATATTGAGGTCTTTGATCCACTTTGAGTTCATTTTTTATAGGGTATGAGGTAGAGGTCCTCTTTCATTCTTATGGACATGGATATCCAGTTCTCTCAGCCACATTTGTGGAAAACACTGTTATGTCCCAGTTCAGTGGAGTTGGGGGCCTTTTCAAAAATCAGTTGAGCATAGATCTGGGGGTCTATTTCTTAATTCTCTATTCAATTCCATTGATCAATATGTCTATATTTGTGTCATTATCATGTTGTTTTGACTACTGTGGCTTTATATTAAGCTTCAAAATCAGGAAGTGTAAGTCCTCCCACTTTGTTTTTCTTTTTTGAATGTTTTTAGCAATTCAAGGCATCTTTCCCTTCCAAATAAATTTCATAACTAGCTTTTCCAAGTCTGCAAAGTAGGCTGTTGGAATTTTGATTGGAATTGAATTGAATCTGTAGATCAGTTTGGGTAGGATTGACATTTTAAAGATGCTTAGCCTTCCTATCCATGAACGTGAATCTCTTTAGGTCCCCTTTTATTACTTTTAGAAAAGTTATGTAATTTTCTGTGTAGAGGTCTTTTACAACCTTGGATAAGTTTATTCCTAGGTACTTGATTTTTTTAGTTGCTACTGATAATGGAATCTTTTTCTTGAGTGTCTCTTCAGTTAGGTCATTTCTAGTGTATCAGAACATTACTGACTTATCTGCATTAATCTTGTAGCCTGCCACTTTGCTGAATTTATTTTTTTTAATTTTATTTTGAAATAAATTCAAACTTACAGGAACAGTTGCAAAAACAATACAAACCCCATACACAGAACTCCAGCATACCCTGACCCCCCTCTACCAACTTTAACATCCTGTCACACCACCATTTCTTTCTTTCCCTCCCTCCCTCCCTCCCTATCATCCATCATCTATTGCTCTGTCTTCTGAACATATGAGAGCAAGCTGCACACATCCTTGAACAAACAATATAATTCATATATACATTTCCCATGAACAAGAACATTCTTTTAAGCAATCCCGTTAAGTGCAGCTAAGAAGTTCAAGAAATTCAACATTGATACAAAGTTTACATTCTATATTTCCTTTTTTTTTCTTTCTTTTGTCCCAACTGTGTCCCTTTGAGCTTCCTCTCCTCCATCCTCAGATCCCATCCAGGATCATCCTTGGCATTTAATTGTCTTTATCTATTTAGACTGTCTTTTTTTTTTTAATTGTGGAAACATATATACAGCCTAAATCTTCCCATTCCACCCCCTCCCTAGCATTCCGTTAGTGGGTTTAATCACATTTAGAATGCTGCAATGCTATCACCTTCCCACCATCCATTACTAGGAATTTCCCTTCACCCCAAACAGAAACACTACACTCATTTCTTAACTCCCCATTGCCCCTTCTCCCACTTCTCATAACCCATACTCTACCCCTCATCTCTATGGTCATATTCTCTGATACTTTCTTTGTGTTTACTGTGGGGTTTAAATTTAACCTCTTAAATCTATAACAATCTTGTTTTTCTCAGATACCAACGTAACTTTAATAGGACACATAAACTATGTTCCTATACGCCTCCATTCCCCCACCTTTATGTAGTTCTTGTCAAAAATTACATATTTTACATTGAGTCCAAAACCACTGATTTATCATTACAGTTTATGTCTTTTAGATCCTGTAGGAAGTAAATAGTGGAGTTAAAAATCAAAAATACATTAGTATTGGTATTTATATTTACCATGTGATCTTTACTGGAAATCTTTATTTCTTCATGTGGTTTCAATCAGTTGTTTACTGTCCCTTCCTTTCAGCCTGCTCAACGCCCTTTAGCATTTCTTATAGGACTGATCTACTGGTGGTGAAGTCCCTCAGCTTTTTTCTCTGTTGGTAGGGCTCCCTTTAGTATCTGAAGTAGGGCAGATCTTTTATTAGCAAAATCTCTCAGCATTTGTTTGTCTGTGAAAATTTTAAGCTCTCCCTCAAATTTGAAGGAGAGTTTTGCTGGATAAAGTATTCTTGGCTGGAAATTTTTCTCTCTCAGAATTTTAAATATGTCATGCCACTGCCTTCTCGCCTCCATGGTGGCTGCTGAGTAGTCACTACTAGTCTTACATTGTCTCCTTTGTATGTGGTGAATTGCTTTTCTCTTGCTGCTTTCAGAACTTGCTCCTTCTCTTCTGTATTTGACAGCCTGATCAGAATACGTCTTGGATTGGGTTTATTTGGATTTATTCTTTTTGGAATTCGCTGGGCATTTATGCTTTGTGTAGTTATATTGTATAGAAGGTTTGGGAAGTTTTCCCCAACAATTTCTTTGAATACTCTTTCTAGACCTTTACCCTTCTCTTCCCCTTCTGGGACCCCAATGAGTCTTAAATTTGGATGTTTTAGTTTATCTATCATATCCCTAAGATCCATTTCGATTTTTTCAATTTTTCCCCCATTCTTTCTTTTGTTCTTTCATTTTCCATTCTGTGGTCCTCGAGGAGGCTGAGTCTTTGTTCAATTCCCTCTAATCTTGTATTATGAGTATTCAGTCTTTTTAATTTGGCCAACAGTTTCTTTTATTTCCATAAGATCTTCTATTTTTTTATTTATTCTTGCAATTTCTTCTTTATGCTCTTCTAGGTCTTCTTTATGTCCTTTATATCCTGTGCCATGCTCTTCTTCATGTCCTTTATATCCTGTGCCATGCTCTCATTGTTTGTCCTTAGTTCTTTGATTAATTGCGCCAAGTACTATGTCTCTTCTGATCTTTTGATTTGGGTGTTTTGGTTTGGGTTCTCCATGTTGTCTGGTTTTATCATATGCTTTAAGATTCTCTGTTGTTTTTGGCCTCTTGGCATTTGCTTTACTTGATAGGGTTCTTTCCAGATATAAAAAATACTAATCTCTAATTTGTCAAATGTACAGTTTGGTGGCATACACTTTCTCTAACTAACCAGAAGATGGTATCCATGAGTCACCTATTCCCCTCAAGTCAGTTCTCCCCAACTTTGTCTTTGTGGTGTGTGGGGATCTGATTCTTGTGGGGTTCAATTGGTGCACTAAGTTTGGGTGTGTTGTTGGTGCTGTCCACCCTGAATGTGGAGCATGTGTCTGGGTGGTTAGGGAGGCACAGCAGCTTTAATAATGAAACTTCCCAGGTGTTCCCAGAGATTTAAGGCTGTTGCAAGAGTCTAAGCCTCATTTCAGTCATGCCACAGATTGTCTCTGCCACTGACCCACAAGTCCTTGGTATTGGCGTAGGGTCCCTGGGATTTCCGAGTGAGTCCCCATTCTCAGCCATGCTCTTCCAGGGCCTCTGCTGAGGGAAGGTTGTGCCACGTCACAAATGCATGCTGGCCCTCCAGGGAAGCCCTGGGCCACCAGGCCATGCAGGGGCATTCCCAGCCTGCTGTAAAGATGGTTGAATGGGGCCTGTTACTTTCCCAATTTTTGCACAGCTCCGCCTTCCCAACTCCAGGACAATTAGCTGTAGGTGCACTAAAGGCCACTGTCCATGGCCGATATTGTGGCATGTGCATGGTGCTGTGGGAAACACTCCCCATTACACTGGGTTTCTTGGCGTGGCTCTTGGCTGTGGGTCAGGCCCCGGGCAGGAGCATCCACTGCCCACCAGGGAGATGGCTGCAAGGGCATGGTTTCTTTCTCCTTTTGGCTTCCCTCTGCCCCCCTGGCCCTGAGACAATCAGCAGCAGGTTATCCTCCATGCCAGACACTGAGACGTTGGCACAGTCCGCTCCTGCCGTGCTTCACTACACAGTTCTCACTGTCATAACCGCAGCCACTCCCGGGTTTGTGTTTTGTTTTGTTTTTTTCCAAAGGAACTAGTCCATCTCCAAATTCCAACCCATGGTTTCCCCACACTGCAGCGCAGCGGGGCTTTCAGCCAGCTCACTCACTCGTTTCAGAATGCAAACTCCCAGTTTCACCAAATGCACAGTCCCTGTGGATTTAGCAGAACTTGTGCGGCTGGTGCATCATGGAACTGGTGTTCTGGGTCACTTTCTGGCTTTTATCTTGTATTTTTCATGGAGGTGTTTTTTTGCCCTGCCTCACCTAGCCACCATCTTAGGTTCTCCCATCTGAATTTGTTTATTAGCTCCAGTAGCTGTGTCATCAATTTTTCAGGGTTTTCCAAATATGAGATCATATCATCTGCAAATAATAACAGTTTTACTTCTTCCTTTCCAATTTGGATCCCTCTTATTTCTTTGTCTTGTTGAATTGCTCTGGCTAGAACTTCTAACACAATGTTGAATAGTGGTGACAGCAGGCATCCTTGTCTCATTCCTGATCTTAGAGGGAAGGCTTTCATTCTTTCACCACTGAGTACTATGCTGGCTGTGGGTTTTTCATATATGCAGTTTATCATATTGAGGAAGTTTCAAGAATCCATTCTTATAAGCATTTTCAAATCATTAAGTAGCACATATTTCTTTTTAAGGAATTTTCTGAATGAAGTCATGTCCTTACTGATGGGCTAGGACTCATTTGTAAAATACTAATATATAAACTCAGCCCATGTTTGAAGTCTCATTTGGAACCATTTAAATCTCAACATATGTTTAATGTAATGTGATAGTTGTTGTTCTGGTTTGCTAATGATGCCATTATGCAAAATACCAGAAATGGATTGGCTTTTATAAAGGGGGTTTATTTGGTTACACAGTTATTCTTAAGGCCATAAAAGTGTCCAAGCTAAGGTGTCGACATGAGCATACCTTCACCAAAGGAAGGCCATTGGCATCTGGAAAACCTCTGTTAGCTGAGAAGGCATGTGGCTGGCATCTGCTGATCCCAGGTTGTGTTCCAGCTCCACTCTCAGCTCCTGCACTTTCTTCAAAGTATTGCTCTTGGGGTGTTTTGTCCTCTCTTAGCTTCTCTGGAGCAATCACTCGGCTAGCATCTCCAAAGTGCCAGCAAAAGTCTGCTTTCAGTGGCCATCTCCAAACATCTCTCTGAGCTGCTCTCCAAAATGTCACTCACAGCTGTTCTGAGGTCCTTTTGTTTGGGAGCTTTTATAGGGCTCCAGTTAATTAATCAAGACCCACCCTTAATGGGCAGGGCCACACCTCCATGGAAATAATCTAATCAATGTTATTATCCACACTTGGGTGTGTCACATCTCCATGGAAACAGCCTAATCCAAAGATTCCAACCTAATCAACACTAAAGTGTTGGCCCCACAAGATTGAATTAAAGAACAAGGCTTTTTTTCTGGAGGACATAATATATCCAAACTGGCACAGTTGTATAAATATCAAATTCCTTTCATTGAAGCTAAATAGAAAAATAACAAACCACAAATCTCTCAAAAGATAACTCACAAAATTGCTCTTTCAAATTTTGTTAATTAAAAAAATTTGACAGGATACCAGAATTGAGACGTTTGGTGGCGTCAGGATGGGATGGATGGGGACTAAGGATTAGGTTGTATTTTTCTAGTATTAATAGGGGATAGGTTCTTTAAGGAGGCAAAATTATAAACAGAATTCCTATAGACAAATTTAAGTTCAGAGTTCTAGAGTTCTATGGATGCACAAAGAAAATTGGTCAACATTTACGCAGATTCCAGACATGGTGTCCAGATGGAGAGACCTGCATGGAAACTCCATTATTTTCTGTAGTATTTCATTCCCCTAAAGCCTTTAACCCTTAGACCCACCCATACCCTCACTCCTAATTATCTAAACTACAAACTTAAACTTTCCATTTCATTGTCATACAAAATCAAAATACATTTCTTCTTACCATGATGTCATAAAGATAGCAGTTTTAATAAAGAAATCCACTCAGAGAGTTCATAAATAATGGTTGCAAATCCCTCAAATTTATTTGGAAATCCCAAAATAATTATTTAGAACACACTTGAAAGAGGGTAGCATAAATCCTGACCTTTAGGAATGCCCCAAATCAGAATTGTCACTATGCCAAATAAATCCCATTCCAAAATGTGATAAAATATGACTGAAAATTTCAGTTTCAACCATGATTTCATAATAAGAAAGTCATGTTAGGCTCACATTGACTTCCCTAGATATTTCTCTATTTTCTTTTTATCTGAACATACTTTGCCTACATACCTTGAATCATATTTTATAATCTGATTTGTAAGCATCATTAATGGAATTTCAAATGTTCTATGTGAAGAAGGGTTCACTGATTGATATTTGCCATTAGATTGTTTGTTAGCCCCAATATCTAAAACTCCCCAAAACTCATGCCAGTAAGTCATGTTATGTAAACCAGCTATTTTCACCCAATGTCCACTAAGTTACTCTACACAGTTTTACTCTGAAGTGGGTGTGTTGGTGGGGAAAGGGAATGGGAGGAGGGCATTTTGTTTAGTAATTTTCTAAGCAGTGTCCTATCAGTATAAATAATTTAGCAATTGTTAACAAGTATTACACCATTTATTTTAAGTGGTAATCAAAGCTGGAAAGAATTTATACCTAAGGTGGGGTTGAAGAATGTAGCATAAGAAACACTTTTCCTTGTAACTAGAAATGTAGTAGAGGTAGAAAAAAAAACAATTCAATGAAATAGTGACAAAATTTTAACCCCTAATGATAGAGAATCTACCTAAAACTACAATATCTGACTACCTGAATTTGTGTCCAAATTTAATAAAGAAACAATGAATTTTGAACATAATTGCCACTCTTCTTGAAGTTGTCATTTTTATTGTAATTCAGGTTAATTTATTCTCTATTTTTGTTTGTTCTGCATGTAAGGTATACTTCAAAGCCCATCAGTATTTGAGAATATCTTTCTGTGGCCTAAAAACATAAAAGACAAATCGGCTAACTGCAAAATTTAACATTTAAACTTTCCTTCTCTAAATCGTATCACTGGAACTCCATTTTTTTTGTGGCATTTACTGCTGAGGAGAAGTCTGAAATCAGTCTTTATTATTTTTTTTTGTCATTTTGTAGACAACCTATTAACTTTCTTTAAAAGAGGACTCACTAAATGATTTTCTGATTTTTTAAAAACTTATTGAAGGATCCAAATTCTTTTTTCTTCTTCTCTTTTTAAATAGAGAAGTTTTAGGTTTACAGAAAAATCATGCAGAAAGTACAGAGTTCCATATACCCTCCCTCCCACATACTTTTCCTTATCATTAATGATTTTCATTAGTGTGGTAGTTTTCTTATAATTGTATTATTAACTGTAGTTCATATTTACATTAGGTTCACTATTAGTGTTGTACACATCTACAGTTTTTTAAAGTTTTTATTCTGACAAAATATATGCACTCTAAAATTTCACAATTTTACCACTTTCAAATATATAATTTGTGGCATTAATTATGTTCACAATGTTGTCCTAACATCACCACCATCCAACAGCAAAACATCTCCATCACCCCAAACAGAAACTATGAACCAATTAAGCATTAACTTTCCATTCACTACCCCTGCACTGGCTCTGGACCCTATATTCTAGTTTCTGACACCATGAATTTGTATATTCTAATTATTTCATATAAATGAGACAACATATTTGTCCAGATCTGACTTATATTACTCAACATATCTTTAAAGTTCACCTATGTTGTAGCACATGTCAGAACTTCATCCCCTATACAGCTAAATAATATTCTGTTGCATGCATATACCACATTTTGTTTATCCATTTGTCTCTTGATGGACACATGGGTTGCTTCCATCTTTTGACAATTAATAATAATGCAGCTATGATTATTGGTGTGCATTTATTTGAGTCCCTGCTTTCAATTCTTTGGGGCATATACCTAGAAGTGGGATTGCTGGATCATATGGTAATTCTATACTTACTT
Source organism: Choloepus didactylus (assembly GCF_015220235.1). Taxonomy (NCBI): domain Eukaryota; kingdom Metazoa; phylum Chordata; class Mammalia; order Pilosa; family Megalonychidae; genus Choloepus; species Choloepus didactylus. Next base: position 33,978,141 of record NC_051307.1, read on the forward strand.
TCTATGCAAAATGTTTTCCAGAGTGGCTGACAATTTTAAATTCCACCTACGATTTTTTTCTTTTGTTGCTTGTGCATTTGCTGTACTCTAATAAACCACTGACAAAAAAGAGGCCTTGAAATGCTTCCCTAGATTTACATCTAGGATTTTTACCATTTTGGTTCTTATATTTAGGACCTTGATCCATTTGGAGTTAATTTGTATACATGGTGTGAGGTGGGGGCCCACCTTAACTTAATTTTTTAATTTTTTAATTTTTTAAGCTTTCCCAAAGCCACTCATTTCAGGAGACTATTCTCTCCTGAATATTCTCTCACTATATTCAGTGAGAACAAGTGTACTGACTTGTTCCCCTTGTCAAAATTCAATTGATCATAGACGTGAAGGTTTAATATTGAACTCTTGGTTCAATTCCATTGGTCTATATGTCTGTCCTTGTGCTACTACTATGCTTTTTAAATTATTACTGTGGCTTTGTAATAAGTTTTTAAATTGGGAAGTATGAGTGAGTCCTCCACTTCATTCTTCAATTTCAAAATAGTTTTGGCTATTTGGAGCCCCTTATCCATCCATAAAAAATTTCTTTTAATGTAAGTTTGTATTAAAGAAATTGTAGGTTTACAGAAAAATCACACAGAAGTACAAAGTTCCTATATACCCCCCATATTATTAATGTCTTGCATTAGTGCAGTACTTTTGTTAAAACTGATTACAGAATATAATTATAATTGTACTATTAACTATAGAACATAGTTTACATTAGGGTTCACTATGTTGTACAGTCCTATTTTTTTAACTTTTACTCTAGTAACATATATACCATCTAAAATTCCCCCTATCTCCATGTTCATGGACTGAACACTTAATATGTTTAACATATCAATAGTACCAAAAGTGATTCACAGATTCAATGCAATCCCTATCAAAATACCAGTAGCCTCTTTTGCAGAAATGGAAAAACAACTCAAATGTATATGGAGTTGAAGGGGGACCCAAATAGCCAAAGCAATCTTGAAAAAGAATAAAGTTAGAAGACTCACACTTCCTGATTTTAAAACTTACTACAAGCTACAATAATCAAAACAGTGTGGTACTAGCACAAGGTCCAACATATAGACCAATGGAATAGAATTGAGAATCCAGAAATAAATCAACACTTCTATGGCCAGTTGATTTTCAACAAAAGTGCCACATCCACTTGATGGAGAAATAATACTCTCTTCAACAAATGGTGCTGGGATAATTAGATATGCATAGCAAAAGAATCAATTGACCCCTATCTCATATCATATACAAACTTTAGCTCAAAATGGATCATGGACCTAAATACAAGAGCTAAATGTGTAAAACCCTTAGAAGAAAATATGGGGGACAATCTTCAGGACCTTGTATTTGGTGATAGATTCTTAGCTATGACACCAAAAGCACAAGCAACAACAGGAAAAGTATTAAATCAGATTTCATCAAAATTTAAAGATTTTTTACATCAAAGGATAATATCTAGAAAGTGAAAAGACAACCTACAGAATAGGATAAAATAGTTGCAAACTATATATCTGATAAGGGTTTAATATCCAGAATATATAAAGAACTCCTACAACTTAACAGTAAATGACAAACAATCCAAATAAGTGTGTGAAGGACTTGAATAGACATTTTTCCAAAGACGATACACAAATGGCAAATAAGCACATGAAAAGATGCTCAACATCTTTACCATTAGGGAAATGCAAATCAAAACCACAATGAGATACCACTTCACATTCACTTGGATGGCTAGTGTTTAAAAAAGAAAGAAAGAAAATAACAAGCATTGGTGAGGATCTGGAAAAATTGGAACCCTCATGCATTTCTGGTGGGAAGGTAAAATGTTGTAGCCACTGTGGGAAACTGTTTGGTGGTTCCTCAAAAACTTAAGCATAGAGATACCAGCAATTCCACTCCAAAGACAGGGTTTCATTCATAACAGCATTATTCACAATAGCCAAAAGGTATTAAAAAACCCAAGTGTCCATAAAGAGAAGAATGGATAAACAAAATATAGTGTGTGTGTGTGTGTGTGTGTGTGTGTGTGTGTGTGTGTGTGTGTGATGGAATATTATTCAGCCATAAAAAGGAATGAAGTTCTGATACATGATAGAATGTGGATGAGCCTTACAAACAATATGCTAACTGAAATAGCATACTTACCCAGAAGGGTAAATATTATATGATTCCACTTATTTAAAATATCTAGAATAAGCAAATTCATAGGGAAAGAAAGTACATGAGAGGTTAATAGAGGTTGGGAGGGGGAAGAATGGGGAGTAATTCCTTAAAAGTACAGAATTTCTGTTTCAGGTAATGTGGTGATTCAGAGCGATATACCCTAGAAAAACATGTTCTTAAACTTAATCCATGCCTATAGATGTGAATCTATTGTAATTAGAACCTGTTGATGAGTTAAGGTGTGGCCCACCTCAATCACGATGAGTCATAATCCTGTTATTGGAGTCCTTTATAAACAGAATGAAATTCAGAGAGAGAGAGAGAGAGAGAGAGAGAGAGAGAAAACCAGAGGGAGAAGCCAGAAGCTGAATGTTAATGGAACCCAGAAGAGACGGGAAAGACCTGGTGATGCCACCATTTGCCTTGTCATGTGACAAGCTGAGAACCAAGTACTGCCAGCAGCCATCCTCAGAATGCCACAGTCTTCAGGCAGGAAGCATCACCCTGATTCTTTGATTTGGACTTTTTTGAACCTCCAAACTGTAACTGAATAAATTTCCATTGTTTAGACCAACCCATTTCATGGTACTTTCTTGAGCCACCAAGGGTACTAATTCAGGTGATAAAATAATTTTTATACTGGACAACAGTGATGTTAGCACATCCTTGTAAATGCAGTTAATGCCACTGAAAATGGTTAAAATGGCAAATAATAAAAATGGCTAAATAGCAAATATTATCTTACTACAATAAAAAATAATAAATTTTTAAAAGGTGATGGCAAATTTCTTATCCAAAACAATGCAAGCAGAGCAACAGCTTTAAAATACTGAAAGGTGAAAACTGAAAACCTGGAGTTCTGCACCCAGCAAAAATATCTTTCAAAAAGGAAGTCCTTCAGGAAGAAGGAAAATAATACTAAATACATAACTGGATGTACACAAGGAAGTGAAGAGCACAGAAAAGAACACACATGTTGGCAAATATAAAGGATAATACGAAACAAAAGTGATTTTTCAGCCCTCTGCTAGTGTGAGCTCTCTCCCTAGAATGCTAAAAATGTCCAAGAAGAACTTGATGTTGTCCCTTTTGATCTAAATAAGGGAAGAAAAAAAGAGGCTTGAGTAGAACGACACTTTCTATGTTTGTTTACTTTTTCTCTCTTGCTGCAGTGGCCAGGTCTCTCGGAGTTGCCTGGACAATGAGCCAACTGAAACTATCCCTCCCCTTCTCTAGTTGAAGGGACTGTACATAAAGTCAATTTTCCATGTTACCAGTGGCTTCCTCCTCCTTGGAGAAGATACTTCAACTTCCTATGGGTCCCAGAAAGTACCTAGGTATTGGAGATTACTGGGCTGCAAGCTCTCCCAGGCAACTTATTTAATCAGCTGGCTTCTAAATTCAAACAGCCTGGTGACCCAGCAATCTGTCTGTATGCCCAACGATAGTTGCTCTTATACCTGCTCTACAAGAAGGCAAAGTGATAGAAGAATGGAGACCCTCCACTCTAAAGTAAATCTACTGTTTCTATCAGATCACTTAGATCCTGACATCTCCTACATGGGATGATGAGAATGCAGGTACCACATCCCTCTTCCCTTCTTACAGGTCCCTGCTTCGTAGGCTTTCTTCACTGAACTGTGACACTGTGGGAGCCTTCCCAAGCCCTTATACAAGACAAATGGTGACCATGAAGGAACCCAACTTACAACACACCCACTATGTCTTTTATACCCAAGATGACTTACCAGGATGATAGCAGTCACCGTTCATTTTAGGTCACATGGTGCACTGAGAGGAGGACATCCCATGTTTTCTAACAAAGACATTTCAAAGTGCCAAGCAGGCAAAGGGTTTCATGACATAGTACAAATTTAAAGAACATTTTATACTTTTCTAATGTTTCCATCATTTCAAATTATAGGAATCATCTCATAAGAATAGAACATCCTCAGATTGACTGTTCTGTGCTTTCTTAGTGACAGTTTTAAAAATGCATGCATTCCCAAAAGAAAGCACAGTCACACTGCAACTGGCAGGCAGAAGACACTGGGCAGGCTTGCTGAGCCATTGTTTGAATGGGAAACTGTCAAGGATTCTCACCTTAATTTCATAGGCCTTACAGTCAGTAAAAATTGCTAAATTTTGGATTTAGGATGACTCAAAATTATTTTAAGGTATCATGAGTTTTCTTCCTTTTATTCTGTGATTATAGGCATTTTTGTGAGGGTATATGAGAGACTCAGTCAGCAAACCTGAAGCCATATGTCATATTAAACAAGAGGTCTTTGAACTAACCTTGTATGTGTTAATTCTCTTTTTTTATCTTGAGTTCTTTCTCAGGATGTTCTCATGGTTCCTGGTGTAAATATGTTCTTGATGGCACTAACTCATCAGTTCTTCTGAAATGGGGAGTTATGCAGATTCAAGAATATACCCTGCTATGTGTGTGTATGAAAGAACTTTGAAAAACACAAATTACAACTGGATTTTCACCCCCCTGTATCCCCATCAGAGGATAAACTACTATGTTCTAGTCTTTCCTCATGTTACAGTAGATGGACACTCCCTCCCAGTACAGAGGTTACAGGACTATTACTAGTAGTATCTTATTATAAATATTAATAGTAAACTGAAGTTGAAAAATTAATTCATAGCAGGATGCAACAGGAGGAATCAATATTTAATGTTACCTGCTGCAAACAAGAAAGTGAAATATAGCAGAGAAGTAACATGTAGACTGGAAGAATTGTGCCTGTGAAAAATACTGATTTTCAGATTGTGAATACTGACTGGTCAGTGGACTATGAAATCAATTTAGTTTGTCTTGATCAAAATTTAAAAAGTAAAATGGAATAGAAATAGAAAAATCAACCTGTATTGCACATAAAGGTAAGCATGATGGGGGGGGTATGTATATGTGTGTGCACTGAATCAGTCTCCTTCTTTCTTTCCATGGGTCATGCTCCAAAAACTTTTAAAAATGAATAAATGTATAGATGGGAAAACAAAGCCTGTTTAATAAATTTTTAAAATCTTTAAAATCCACTTTCCTAAAATGCGATTTCAGGCTGGGTTCTCTTTCTCTGCTTCTGCCTTGAATACCACTAGCTTTACAAAAATTGGGTCATTTTACATACATTTTTCTAGTCCTTAAAAATAACACTTTATGGAATTTCCTAAAAGACATTTGACATCATTATAATTCACTACTTTCAATAGCTGCATATTACTATATTTCTTTAAATTGTCACCTATTTGGGGAGTTTGCTATTTTCCAGTTTTGCAACTAACAGTGATGTTAAAAACACCCTAAAATACACATGCCCTTACCTACTGTTGTTTTTATTTCTCTGGGTTAGATACCCATAAGTGGCTCTGAAGTAATTCCATAAATCCTTATATTATGTTTCATACAAATTGCTCTTTTCTGGCTTTCATTTTTATAAACCTTTGGAGAAAGCTATTTTATTTCCTCTCTTCATACTCTGGGTATATCAATCAGGGTTCTCAGCTGCAAACTGACAAAATCACCATGAGTAACAAACCATCAATAACCACCTTGGAAGTGTATCAGGCACTAGCACAATTGAGAGAAAGCTGAAATATGAGGCTCAGAAAACAATGCACCCACGTCTCACCTTGGGTAACATTTTCTGAGAGTGTCTCTTTTATGCCGAACCATCCACCACAGAGCCAGGCATTCAACTCTGAAGTCTTGAAAGTCTTTAACTCCCTCTGAGTCTTCATGTCACTTCCCAAAGATTTCTAAGCCCAGGTAGGAGAATCTACTTGAATGAGCCTATTACCTATCACCTCACCAACTCTCAGAGTTCAGTCAAAAGGACTTTATGTCCCACTTAGTTCTCCATAAAGGCAAGCAGACTTGTGTGTCCCATTCGTGTCCTGGTGCCTTCTGAAGAGCATTTGGATGCTGGGGAACAAACTGACAAGAATCCATTAGAGTTCACATCTTTCACTACCCAGGATACACATATGAACTTTTCATATTTGCCATCCCAAAACAAAAACTTAGAGACACAGTTCAGTTTGTCCTGATACAGTTACAAAAGTGCTCACCTCCCCTCAAAGGTCATAAATTACTTCATTTAGATTATAATTATCCTCCTATAATTTTTCACAATTTTATCTGGATATTCTACAACCTGTGAACTAAACGGTAAATTTCACCACAACCAACACTTCTGATAAACTAGATAACAAAGAAATGGAAACAAGTTCAACTAAATAAAAATGTTGAAAACATAACAAAGAAGAAAGTATAGGCTACAGCCTTCAATTGTGCAAGTAGTGTTAGGGAAGTCACAGACAACTGCTAAGCAGCCATCCCCCAGACCTCACCTTCCCCCCACCTCCTTCTCTGGGGAAGTCACAAACACACACTAAGCAGCCATCCTCCAGCCTTCCACGACCCCCACCACCTCCTTTTCTATTGTGTGCCATTCCACAACCTGGGGGAGAAGTTAAGTCTAAAGAAAAGGGCTGGCCAGAGTTTAAACCCAGAAACTGGGAACGAGCAGCCCCAGGTGCTTATCAGAACAGGAATTATCCCCAACGAGACAGATAAAAACCACACTCAGCATAGATTTGTCTCTCTTCTCTGGTGCAAAGTGGGGCATGTGGAGCTGCCATCTATCGACCCTGACCCAGAGCAGTTTTCAGCCACCCCAAGAGACCGGCCATGATGGAACTTTCTCCCTGTTTTGGGGGGCCCTTTGTACTATGGAAGTGACAAGGAGATGTGCTCTTCCTGGACTCTATTCTGTCCAATATTTCATTTGCTGAAATTTTCTGCTGTGCCTTGAACCTGTGCTCCCATGACACATAGTTGTAGGAACTCATTCTACAACTCAACTGGCCATGTGCTTTTAAGTGGTATCTATGATTTCCTTCCTCTACTATGTATTTTATAATTTCTTTACTTTAAGACAGCACTTCTGCTAATCAAGTTTCTTTGCTAGTGAGATGCATCAAATTTTCATTCCTAAGAGATTAGAACTTTTCTTAGTTACCTTTGCTGTGGTAACAGACAAACCCCTCAATGGCAAAATCTTTACAGGAAGAAACATTTCTCAGTCTGGTTACACAGAAGCTGCAGGTCTGCTGGGGGTTAAATCCAGACTGGAGATCTGCTCCAGGGATCTTCCCAATCTTGGACCCAGGCTGAAGGAGCAATCATCCAGCCCTTTCCTGATCCATTCATTCTATTCTCTCCTCAAACCACAACACTTCCCTGTCCAGTCTCCAATTAGAATTTCACTCCCACCCCTCAAATGGAGAAACTCTTATTAAGCAGGGACAGGAATAGGGTGAAGCAAGTGATTCACTTGCAAAAGGACACTTGCAGCTGAGGCATCACATGCAAAATATAAAGGGTGTAACAAAAATTTAGTAACCAAGATAAATAACATTTTAGTGCAATATTTAAAAAATTAAAATTAATGCACAATATTACAATGAGCATATAGAACTTTTAAATAAAGACAGGGTCAATATTATCAATTTATCTTTTTTCTACCTCAGTCTCTAATATGACTTGGCATGGTACTGTTACTGATTCTATCTTATTTAAAATTTTGATATTGTGTTCATCATGGATATTTGCATTAATTTTCAGTTTTAAAATATTGCATTAAAATATTATTTATTTTGATTTCTAAGATTTTTGGGTCCCAAGACAAATCTCTCATCCTAGTTATGGCACTGTTATTAAGATCATCAGTAACATCTATGTTTCTAAAACCAGTGGTTTGGGAGAACCTAAGATGGTGGCAAGGTGAGACAGGACAAAAAAACACCTCCATGAAAAATACTAGACAAAAACCAGAAAGTGACCCAGAACACCAGTTCCAGCTATGCACCAGCCAGACGAGGTCTGCTAAATCAACAGGGACCATGCATTTGGTGAAACCAGGAGTCTGCATTCTGAAACGAGTGACTGAGCCGGCTGAAAGTCCCACAGCCACACTGTGGTATGGGGAAACCATGGGTTGGTGTTTGGAGACAGACTAGTTCTTTAAAAAAAAAAAAAAAAAAAAAACAGGGAGTGGCTGTGGTTGCAACGATGAGAACCGTGCAGTGAAACACAGCAGGAATGGGCTGGGCCAAGTCTTGGTGTCTGGCATGGAGGATAGCCCACTGCTGATTGAACCGGGGCCAGTGGGGCAGAGGGGAGCCAAAAAGAAAAAGAAACTGCACCCCTTGCAGCCATATTCCCGGGGGGGGGCTGGAGATGCTCCTGCCCAGGCCAGAGCTATAGCCCAGAGCTGGGCCAAGGGTCCCAGTGTGACAGGGAGCTATTCCCGAAGCACCACGCACACACCACAATATCGGCCGTGGTCAGCGGAATTTAGTGCACCCACAGCTAATTGTCCCAGAGCTGGGAAGTCAGAGATGTGCGAAAAGGGGGAAATTAACATCCCCCATTCAACCATCTTTAAAGCAGGCTGGGAACACCCCTGCACGGCCCAGCAGCCCAGGGCTTCCCTGGAGGTTGGCATGCACTTGTGATGTGGTACAACCTTCCCTCAGCAGAGGTCCTGGAAGAGCACAGCTGAGAAATGGGGCTTGCTCAGAAATCCCAGGGACCCTATGCCAAAATCTTGGGAGGTTTGACTATTAAAGTTGTCCTGCCTCCCTAACCACCCAGGCACATGCCCCACATTCAGGGTGGACAGCACCAGCAACATACCTAAACTTAGTGCACCAATTGAACCCCACAAGAATCAGATCCCCACATACCACAAAGACAAAGTTGGGGAGAACTGATTTGAGGGGAATAGGTGACTCGCAGATGCCATCTTCTGGTTAGTTAGAGAAAGTGTACAACACCAAGCTGTAGATCTGACAAACTAGAGATTGGTATTCTTTATATCCTGAAAGAACCCTATAAGTAAAGCAAATGCCAAGAGGCCAAAAACAACAGAAAATCTTAAAGCATATGATAAAACCTGACAACATGGAGAACCCAAACCCAAACACCCAAATCAAAAGATTAGAAGAGACACAGTACTTGGCACAATTAATCAAAGAACTACAGACAAACAACCAGAGCATGGCACAGGATATAAAGGACATGAAGAAGAGTATGACACAGGATATAAAGGACATAAAGAAGACCCTAGAAGAGCATAAAGAAGAAATTGCAATAGTAAATAAAAAAATAGAAGATCTTATGGAAATAAAAGAAATTGTTGGCCAAATTAAAAAGACTCTGGATACTCATAATACAAGATTAGAGGAAGCTGAACAAAGACTCAGTGTCCTTGAGGACCACAGAATGGAAAATGAAAGAATGAAAGAAAGAATGGAGAAAAAATTGAAAAAATCGAAATGGATCTCAGGGATATGATAGATAAAATAAAACATCCAAATTTAAGACTCATTGGTGTCCCAGAAGGGGAAGAGAAGGGTAAAGGTCTAGAAAGAGTATTCAAAGAAATTGTTGGGGAAAACTTCCCAAACTTTCTACACAATATAAATACACAAAGCATAAATGCCCAGCGAACTCCAAATAGAATAAATCCAAATAAACTCACTCCAAGACATATTCTGATCAGACTGTCAAATACTGAAGAGAAGGAGCAAGTTCTGAAACAGCAAGAGAAAAGTAATTCACCACATACAAAGGAAACAATGTAAGACTAAGTAGTGACTACTCAGCGGCCACCATGGAAGTGAGAAGGCAGTGGTATGACATATTTAAAATTCTGAGAGAGAAAAATTTCCAACCAAGAGTACTTTATCCCGCAAAACTCTCCTTCAAATTTGAGGGAGAACTTAAATTTTTCACAGACAAACAAATGTTGAGAGATTTTGCCAATAAAAGACCTGCCCTACTTCAGATACTAAAGAGAGCCCTACTGACAGAGAAACAAAGAAAGGAGAGAGAGATAAAGAGAAATTTAACAGGCATATATAGAACATTACATCCCAAATCACCAGGACACACATTCTTCTCTAGTGATCATGGATCTTTCTCCAGAACAGACCATATGCTGGGACATAAAACAAGCCTTAATAAATTAAAAAAAAAAAAATTGAATTTTTTCAAAGCACATTCCCTGACCACAATTGAATACAAATAGAAGTCAATAACCATCAGAGACTTAGACAATTCACAAACAACTGGAGGGTAAAAATGAGGCAGAGATGAAAACATTCCCAGATAATCAAAAGCTGAGGGACTTCATTATCAGTAGATAAGTCCTATGAGAAAGGCTAAAGGGAATTGAGCAGGCTGAAGGGAAAGGACACTAAACAATTGACTGAAACTACATGAAGAAATAAAGATTTCCAGTAAAGATCACATGGTAAATATAAATACCAATATTACTGTATTTTTGATTTGTAACTCCAGTATTTACTTCCTACAGGATCTAAAATACATAAACTGTAATGACAAAAAAAACAAAACAAAACAAAACAAAAACAGTGGTTCAATTCTCAGTCCTTGTCTTGCTTGACTTATGAGCAGCATTTCATATGGTGATCAAATGTTATACATTTTCTACATGTGATTTCTGGAACACGACTCTCTCAGACCTCCTTCTAGCTCAGTGACCACTTCTTAGTTTCTTTTGCTGGTATCCTCCACATACATCAGCCTTTTAATGTTGAAGGGCCCCTGTTTCCATTTTCAGACTTTCTTCTCATTCCCTAATTAAGTGCTATGACTTTAAAACTACTTTTTAAAAATTAGAGCAGTTTTAGGTTTACAGAAAAATAATGCAAAAAATACAGAGTTCCCATATACCCCCTATTATTAACAACGTCCATTAGTGTGGTACATTTGTTACAATTGATGAAAGAATATCATTATGACTATACTATTAACTACAGTCCATGTTTCCCTGTCTGTGTTGTACAGCCCCACTTTTTTATTTTTATTCTAGTAATATGTATACAATCTAAAATTTCCCCTTTAACCACATTCAAATATATAATTCAGTGCTATTAGTTACATTCAAAATGTTATGCTACCACCATCCATTACCAAAACTTTTCTATCATTCTGTTCCAGTTTGCTAATGCTGCCAGAATGTAAAACACCAGAAATGGATTGGCTTTTATAAAAGGGGGTTTATTTGGTTACACAGTTACAGTCTTAAGGCCATAGAGTGTCCAAGGTAAGACATCAACAATTGGGTACCTTCACTGGAAGATGGCCGATGGCATCCAGAAAACCTCTGTTAGCTGGGAAGGCACATGGCTGGAGTCTGCTCTGCTCTGGAGTTCTGGTTTCAGAATGGCTTTCTCCCATGATGTTCCTCTCTAGGTGTCTGCTTGTTTCTGGATTGTGTTCTCCAAAATGTCTCTGTAAGCTGCAGCTCCTCCAAAATGTCACTCTCAGTTGCTCTCCAAAATGTCTCTCCCAGCTGCTCTGCCTCTGGGCCTGTGTGGTTCTTTTTAAAGTACTCCAGTGATCCAAAAAAGACCCACCCTGAATGTGTGGGGCAACACCTCCATAGAAATAATCCAATGACAGGTCTCACCTACAGTTGATTGAGTCACATCCTCCATGGAAACACTGAACCAGTAGGGTCCTACCTAATCAACACTAACATGTCTGCCCCTACAAGATTACATCAAAGAACATGGCTTTTTCTGGGGGACACAACCTATACAAACTGGTACATTCCACCCTGGAACCCAGGAAAACATGTTCTTTCCATAGAAAAAATACAAACATCCCATTACAATATCACAAAATCACAAAATCTTAAATCATTTCAGTAACAATAAGGAAGTACAAGATCCCATCAAATCAGTCAAATGTGTGCTCTATCCTAGAGCAAAATTCCCCTCTGGCTGTGGACCTGTGAAACTTAGAACAAATTATCTGCTTCCCATATACAAAGCAGGGACATTCATAGGATAAACATTCCCATTGCCTTAAGGAAAACAGGGTTTAAGGGACCAAAACAATTCCTAAAACCTGCAGGGCAAACTCCATTAGATTTCAAAGTCTGAGAATCATTTGAAGAATGATGTTTTATCCTTGGGGCTTGAGAGAGCAGCAGTCCCATACTTTCCAAGGGCCTTCCCGGCAGCCCTTTTCTCTCCAGATGCTGGAGAGAGTGCTCCAGTATATCCATGCATTGGGGAGACTACCTTCTTCTTGGCCACACCCTCCTCAAGCATTGGGGTACCACCTGTACTCTGCCTCTCTGGGGCAAAGGCTCTCCCCTCTCCAATCAGTGAGGTGGCAGCAAGGCTTTCCCCAATCCCCAGGGAATGTGCTCCACCCTCTCTGGGGCCTGGGATAGCAACACTCTTCCTGAGCATCAAGGTGGAAGGCCTGCGCTCTGCCTCTGGGACAAACTCTCCCTTTCCATGCATGTGGGCCACTCCACTCTCCCAGCCCGAGACCTCTTGACTCCAGACCTCAACCTCCATGGCTCTGTCTTTGAAGAATTTTTTCCTTCAATTTGTTCTTGTCTGTCTCCTCCAGTGGAAACTAGCAATGGCTCCATCTGTAAAGATATCACAAAAATTCTGTTGGCTTGGCATGAAGCACACAGGGGTTAAAACCACCAGACAACAGGAGTTTCCACAAATCCTTTCTGGATAACTCCATCTCCAATCCTGGCTTGTACTGAAATGGTGGTCGGGTTCCATGTTTGGTTAAATCCTCACATGGGGCTGTAGCTTCTGGGGTCTCAGTTTTTGGAAGCCCAGACTTTTCCAAACTATCAGTTTCTGGTTTCTTTCCACCCAAGAATTCAATTCTTAGTCTATCTCTGACCTCTCGCATTTTACTATAAACTACAAGGAGAAGCCAGGCCATACTATCAATATTTAGTGTTGAAATCTCTTCAGCTAAGTATCCCAGCTTGCTGTTTTCAAATTCTCCCTTCCAAGCAACACCAGGACTCAATTTTGCCAAAGTCTCTGCCACTTTAAAACAAGAATCACCTTCCATCCAGTTGGCAATGGCACATTCATTCAAGGCCTCGTCAGAAGTATCTTTAGAGTCCATATTTCTACTAACAGTCTCTTCAAAGAGGTGTAGACCTTTTCTATCAAGCTCCTCACAATTCTTCCAGAATTTCCCCCTTATCCATTTAAAAAGCCACTCCAGCATGTTTGGTATTTGCAAACTCAGCAGCAGCAACACCCCACTTCTCTGATACCAAAACCTGTTCTGGATTGCTAATGCTGCCATTTTGCAAAACACCAGAAATGGATTGGCTTTTATAAAGGGGGTTTAATTGGTTACAAAGTTACAGTCTTAAGGCCATAAAGTGTCCAAGGTAAGACATCAAAAAAGGGTATCTTCACTGGAGGATGGCCATTGGCATCTGGAAAACCTCTGTTAGCTGAAAAGGCACATGGCAGGCTTCTGCTTGCTCCCAGGTAGTGTTTCAAAATGATATTTTCCAAAGTGTTGCTCTTGGGGTGTTTTGTCCTCTCTTAGCTGTAGCTGCTCTTCAAAATGTCACTCTCAGTTTCTCTGAGGTCCTTCTGTCTGTGAACTCCTTTATAGGACTCCAGTGATCCAATTAACACCCACCCTGAATGAGCAGGGTAACATCTCCACGAAAATTATCCAATCAAATATTTCACTTACAGTTGATTGAGTCACATCTCCATGGAAACACTCAATCAGAGAATACCAATCTAATCAACACTAATATATTTGCCCCCACAAGATTGCATCAAAGAACATGGCATTTTGGGGGACATAATACATCCAAACTGGTACACATCCCAAAGAGAAACCCTGTACAATTTAAACATTAACTCCCATTCCCTAGCCCAAGCCCAGCCCCTGGTAACTTATATTTTAGTTTCTAAGCAAAATTCATAGAGTCAAAACTCAAAAACACCTTTTAATTTAAATATCCAAATTTACATCTCAAACCGAGACCTGTCCCCTGATGTCCAAACTCATACTTCCCACTGGCTGTTCAGTGCCATCCTGTTCACTGCCTATTTGCCTTCAGGTTTATTCCATCTTACCCTATTCTCTTGTACTCTAACTTCCAGGTTTCATTCAATAGATGGCACTGACAGAAGATTGGAGGGCAGGAAGAAAATAAAAGCTGGATTATTTCTACAACTCTCACAATGCTTCCTGCTAGGTCTCAAGTGGTTCTCTTCCATTGCCCTGGTTCCAGCTGAGTGCCCTCACCAATGTGGTATCCACATCCATTGGGAAGCATCCCCCTTGGCTCTATACCCATGTTTCAGTTTGCTAAAGCTGCCAAAATGCAATATACCAGAAATGGACTGGCTTTTAACAATAGGGATTAATTTGCTTACAAGTTACAATTCTAAGGTCATGAAAATGTACACATTGAGGCATCAACAGGAGGATACCTTCTCCAAAGAAAGGCTGCTGGCATCTGGGACACCTCTGTCACATAGATAGTTGCATGGTGGCATCTGCTGGTCCTTCTCTCCTTCTCTTCATTGCTTTCAGCTTCTGGCTTCAGTGGTTCTCTCAGATTCTGTGGGTGTGTCCTTGCCTCTCAGCTTCTCTGGGCTTTTTCTGTCTTTCATCCTCTCAGTAAAAGAATTAAGATCCACCTTGAATGGGGTGGATCACATATCAGTTGAAACATCCCACCTACAATAGTTCTGTACCCACAGGAACAGATTAAAAGAACATGGCCTTTTCTGGAGGACATAACAGCTTCAAACCATGATGATGCTAATATTTTTGCTCTTGAAACACCACCTTCTTCAGTGATTCCTCTAGTCCAAAGAGTATGCATAAGCCAGGGTTCTTTAGAAAAAGAGAACTGACATATGTATAAAGAGATTTATTATAGAAATTCGGTCATGTGACTATGGGATTAGCAAATCTAAATTCCATAGGATAGGCCACAAGTCAGAAGCTCCAATGAAGGTGAGGTTGAATTCCCCAGGAGAAGCTGGCTTACTGAAGTAGAAGTCAGAATTCTTTCTGAATTCTGAAATCCTCAATTCTGGCTTTAAGACCTCCAATTGACTTGATGAGGAGACTTTTCTCATTGCTGAGGGCAATCTCCTTTGTTGAACGGAGATGCAATCAGCTGTAGATGCAATCAACTGTGTATAGTTACCAATCCATTTACAAAATATCCTCATAGCACCAATCAGGACTGTACTTGTTTCAGCAAACAATTGGACACCATAACCTAACCCGGTTGACATATGAAATTAACCATCACAGAGCAGTAGGTAATTCCTGCTGTTGCTAATCTCACATCAAAAACCTTGATTCTTCTTTTATTTTTATATCCCCAAAGCAAACCATCAACAAAATTACCTGGCTCTACCTTAAAAATATATCCAGAGTGTGATCAACTCTCACTACTTCCCACTACAACCAACCTGCTCCAAGACACTGTCTTCTCTCATCTTAATCACTGCAATTATAGTCTTCTAACTGGAACCATTTTTCCACTTAGTGTATTCATAATACATCAGCTAAATTAGTCACTTTAAAATACAAATCAGGTCATGTCACCCTTCTGCACAAAATCATTCATCCATATCCCAACTCACTCAGAGATATCCTACAGTGTCCTAAATGATCTGTTCCTCTATCCTCATTCTCACTTCACTTACTGTGTTTCAACTACACTGACTTCCTTGCAATGCAGATGACTGCATTATAGACTTTGCACTGCTGGTCCTAATATCTAGAACTTTTTCTCCCAGGTATTTGCATGGTGTGCTCCATCTCTTCTGTCAGGTCTCCACTGATATGTCACCTCATCAAATAGGCATTCTTTAACTCCCAATATTAAGTAACAAACCCCATCTTCTGGATTTCTCTTATTCCCCTTACTTTATTGTAGTTTTATATATAGCATTCATCAGAATTTGAAACATGATGCACTTACATGCTCATTTGTTTATTATCAGTTTCTATGATGATACTGCATAAGGATGGGAACTTGTTCCTTTTTGTTCACTGTTATATTTTCAGCACCTATAAATATGACTGACACAAAATAGACACTCAAAGCTCTTTTTTTAATAAATGAATTAATTAATGAATGACATGAAGATGTTATACCATCATGCTTCCTTTAAGGTGCCTGCTTTCCAGGTCCTATCAGCATAATGTTTCAGTATAGCGAAACTCTATGAGTTGATGGACTCCAGGATCAAATGTTGAAGATATATTGCTTGCTCTGCTAGTGGAAGCTTTAAAGTTCTGGGATCTTCTTCTCAGTGCAATAAGAGGAATAAGAAAAAGTCATTTTTTAGATAAATAACTGCACACCAGGTGTCAGGTACCTTGATTTGCTCCAATAAAGAAACCACATTTGAAACAGCAGCTGCAAATGAAGAAACCATCTGTCATTTTCTAGAACTCATCAATCTTCAGCACTAGCCATACTGGAGAGCTAAATGAGGATGGGTAGGCATCAACTTCCATGAGTCTTTTAAGCATTTGATTATGATATAATCTCTGCTGTTAACCCAATGAGACAGTATCACTCAGGTCAAACTTCCATTTATCAGCTGACTCTTAATAAGCCCCTACTCTGACTGGCAGTCTGCAGTAGCTTTGTGAATCCCTAGATATTAGTGTCAGCTCATAGACAGTGTCCAACAGTCATAAAAATTGCAGAGTTGCGATGGTGAATGGAAACAAGATACTTTGGAGAATCTAATATTAAAGATTCACAGTGTGTGGTTTTGTTTTTGTTTTTTGTTTTTCCAAAGGCATTTTGAATTCCTCTTCATTTACAGATACCAGTTCTTTAGATTGATTCATTGGAGGAAGCCTGTAGATTCTCTAATAATGTAGTTCAAGCCAGGCCTCAATTAAAATCAGAAAACATCTTAGTGAATTGACCAATGGTTTATTTCCCAGCCCCCTATCTAATATGAACAAATGTAAGCCATTCTGAATACCACACTGGTTCTTTATGGTAAAGGGATGCTCCCTCAGCCTCTGTCTCTCCAGGACCCAAATATCCCTATTGCAATTAAGAACCAGTTTCATTTGAAGCATCTGACATTATGTCCAAACTACAGAGAACAACTTTGAAAGCCCCTTTCAAAGATGCTGGCATTTCTTCTCCCAACTTATTTTTCAAGACAATGGCAAAGGAAGTATATTTTAGGACCCATGGGGTCATATTAGATAAATTCAGCCCATCACTTATATCTCCTGAGGTCCTTGAACTTTTCTTCTACATTATACCAAGAATTTCTGGCATCTCTTTTTCATTAAATATGGTCCATCATTAAGTACAGATTTCAATCAGCTAAGGAAGCATACAAAATCATTCCCAAAGTGGGAGTGAGGACAACTCTTTTAGTAAAAATCTCCCACAAGTTAAAAAGTTATGGCATCTTTAAGCAAAAAAGAGAACAGCTTTTTCAGGAAGAGGATATGGAGCTTACACTGCTTGGCATGTGAGTTCAGTGGAGTTGGCAGTTTAGGATTTGCCGAATGCTCAAAATCCTCCTAGACATTGAAATTCCAATCCTCAGTTTCCAGAATTTCATATGAGACATTGTGAAATAAAAATTCAACTTATGTTCTAAAATGATAATTAGTGGGATCGAACTATATATTTGGCACTTGGATAACTGAACCTTTGTTTGCAAATGGTAGATAAATTTTCAACAAAGTCATAGAAAATCAATGCCTTGAACTGAGACTCTAGGGACTAAAACTATCATTCTCCTTCTCTACTCTGTCCAGTACCTCATGGTCCTTGAATTCCTCATACCTCTCCTACTTTTTTAAGGGAACATATTTTGAAATCCCCAAAGTTTTGCCTTCAAGGGGTATTTCACTACTGTACATAGCGAATGTCCAGATTCCTTTCTCAGAACCTTAAGAATTAAGATTTTCACTGCCTTCAGTCACTACTGTATCAGATTACACCTATTTCCACTCCTGGTAAAATTTCTACATCAGTCCAAATGATTGGCTGCAAACAACAGAAATCTTCTCTGATTTATTTTAAAAGAAAGGAGATTTGCTAGAAGGGTAATTGTATTCATCATGTATTGTTTTGGATAAGTTTGTATCCAAAACTTAGCAACTGAAAACAAGCATTTTCTATCTCATAGTTTCATTGGGTCATGAAACTGGACCTGGCTTAGCTGGGTGGTCCTGGTTCAAGATCTCTCATGAGACTAGAATCAAAGTCTATCCTGGGGTCCCAGTCATCTCAAAGCTTGACTGGAGGATTTGCTTCCAAACTCACTCACATGGCTTTGACAAACCTCAAATATTTACAGGTTGTTGGCCACATGGGACTCTACACAGGGCTGTTCACAAAATGTGGGCTGGATTCCCACAGAGCAAGCAAGCAAGAGACTGAAAGAGTGTACCCAAGACAAAACCCCACAGAATGTTTGTAACCTAATGTTTTAGTTTCCTGGGCTGCTCAAGCAAATACCATGAAATGGCTCAAGCTTGAACAATGGGAATTTATTCACTCATGGTTTTGAGGCTGGGAAAATGTCCAAATCAAGGTGTCATCAAGGGAATACTTTCTCCCCAAAGACTGTGAAATTCTGTATCTGGCTGTTAATGATCCTTGGTTCCTCTGTTCCGTGGCAAGGCACATGGTTGCATCTCCTCATCTTTTTCTTCTCTTCTGGTTTCCATTTCAGCTTCTTGCTTCCTGTAGCTTTATCTCTCTTTGTCTGAACTTCATTCTCTCACAAAGGACTCCAGTAATAGGATTCCTGATTGAGGAAACTCCATCCTGATTGAGATGGGTCACACAGTAAGTGAAGTAGCCTCATCAAAAGGTCCTACAGGCAATGGATTCACACCCACAGGAATGGATTAAATTTAAAAACATGTTTTTCTGAGGTACATACAGCTTCAAACCACCACACCTAATTCCAGAAGTGACATCTCTCCACTTTTGCCACATTCTATTTGTTAAGAGTGAAGAACTATGGTCTAGTCCATACTAAAGGGAAGGGGATCACTCAAAGAGAAATGAAGGAGTAGGAGGCAGGGATCATTGGGAGCCATCTTAGAGGTTGCCTACTAGAGATGTCCAGTATCTCACATAATTTACTAGAAGCCTAGGAAACCATCTCAGAAGGCAGCAGGATCCAAGAGAGGCTCACAGCCAAGAACACAGACAAGCAATGTCCCAGGAACAGTGTGGCCATGATGCCACCACTGGACACTTACGTTTCCTCATTGACATTGTTGCACTCACAGATTTTTTACTCCACTGTTGCCACTTCCTTAAAAATCTTTTAACTTATCATGAGATTCAATGTCCTGATCAGGAGAATCCATTTGCCTGATACTAAGTCACTTGCCTGTGCTCCAGCAGCCAGGGAGATGAAAACGGAATACCTGCCCCGCTTTGGATCTCATTGTGGGAAGTGGGGTGCTTACTTCTCAGCAATTTGTGGCTACTCTCAAAATAGGAAGGGTCTTCAGATTCTAGGTAACCATAATAAACAGCCAGAGGCCCATTTAGATTAATAGATAGAAAAAAATGTCCCCTATACTGTTCTAATAAGTATAACTCTTACTGAATTGTTGCACTTTTGCATATGAAAGTAATCAATATTTACTGTTATTGTGATTAAACTATCAAAACATTTGTGTTTTCATTTCACATCTCTGCCTCCAATGGAACACATCTCATTCTTCAGTTACTAAAATGTTTAAAGTATAGAATACATAGACTAGCTTGAACTGGCTTCAGAGTAGATTCAGACAAGTTCAACTGTGGCCAAGCAGAGCATATAGCTGCCAACCTAGTTGTGAACCTAAGGCCACAATTTAAAGTAAGTATTCCTATACCCCTCTCCAATAACTCCTTGCAACATATGCCTAGAGTCTAACCAATACATGAATTATTATCACCCACTTTATTTAAAGCTGACACACAATAAGTATATCAACATCTTTAGGAAAGTTGTTATTGGTTCATTTATACCCAAGTGAAGTGACTTCTCACTTCATTTCCATTGATAAAGAAGTGATTAAAGAAGCAATAAGAACACTAAAAATAGAGTACAGAGATGAAGAGAAGAAGGCATAATGGGGGACATAACATACTTACCCCACTTCATAATTTTTCATGCCCAATTCTAAACCAAATCAGGCCCAGGAAATAAAGAGAATGAATTTATAAAAACTCCTTTCATTTTTATTACCAAAAGAGATATGTAAGCCATTTATCCTAGATGATAAATATGTATCTGTACATAAACTGGGTTGGGCTAAATAAATGACTTTGAAATATTCATTCAACAATGCTCAACAAATATTTATTAGGCATATACTACATGGTGGTAACTGTCTAGGCACTGGGGACAAAACAGTCAGTAAGAAAAACTTAATCCATGATCTTATGGAGCTTATATGTGAAAAGAGAAAATAAGTTACACAGATGATAGATGATAGGTAGATAGACAGATATGGATGGATATAGATTGATAGAGATAATATGATCAATAGATATAGAAGATGATAGACAGATAAAGAGATGATAGATGAGAAAGAGATGGAGATCATAGATAGAGGTGGTAAAAGGAAATAATGTGTTCTAATGGAGAGTAACAGTTTGGAGGTGGAGCAAATTTACTTAAAGTGTCTAAAAAATTCCCTACAGAGATGTTACATTTAAATTTAGACCCAAAAGATGAAATTTTCTCCATTTTTTTGTCTTTTTATCATTATCGATTGGGGAACTGAAACAACTTTGCAGTCATAGAAAAGTAATGAGGACCAAGCAAAGAATAGAGCAGTGGTTAAAATCAAAAGCCATCACACTTTACCTAAGATATGCTTCTTAGTACTCATTCAAGATGAAATTCTCATTCTGAGTTAAATCTAGCATATAAGAATCATGCCAAACTTTAGGTAATTCACATGTAATTCTTCTAGGTAACTATACAGCAATATTATCATCATTAATAATAATAATTTGTACTTTGATTTCCTTCAATGGTTCCTGTGTTGGTTTGAAGTTGTTATGTCCATGTTCTTTTAGTCCATCCCTATAGGTATAGACCTATTGTGGGTGGGACCTTTTGGTTAGGTTGTTTCAATCAAGATATGACCCACCCAATTCAAGGTGGGTCTTAATCCTTTGCTGGATTCCTTTATGATGATAAAAGAGAGAGGAAACTCAGAGAGCTCGGAGAGGAAAGCCCTGGGAGAAGCAAACAAGGATCCACAGAAACTGCAGGAGCCAGAACTTGGCAATGAAACCCAGAAGGGAAGGATCAGCAGAAGGTGGCCATGTGTATTCCCATGTGACAGAGGAACCCCAGATGTCATCAGTTTTTCATCAGAGAAGGTATTCTGTTGATTCCTGAATTGGGACATTTTCATGGCCTTAGAACTGTAAATCTGTAAACTAATAAAGCACTATTGTAAAAGCCAACCCATTTCTGGTATACTGATGACAGCAGCTTTAGCAAACTGAAACAGTTCCCAATTCTGTAACTAGAAGAGAATTATTTAGGTTTGTACTTCATTGAGTTTAATAATTGCTATAAGAAAATTAGTGAAAAGCTATTATATTTCTATATAGAAATTTATAAAAATATGAATCACTTTGCCCTTGAGTTGCCATTGTTGAAATAGGAAAAAAAGGTCATTTTTATAATGTATTTTTTAAACTTCATGCGTGCTGAATGGATATTTCTCTTCAAAAACTAATTTTGAAATCCGTCAAAAAATAATGTTTAGGTTTAACCTCTCTCTCTCTCTCTCTCTCTCTCTCTCTCTCTCTCTCTCTCTCTCTCTGTCTCTTTCTCTCTATATATATATATACATATATCTCAGATATATATATCTCTATATATGTGTCAGTTTCAATGTATTATGACCCCAAAACTCCATGCTCTTTGATGCAGTCTTGTGTGGCCAGATGTATTACTGTTGATTAGATTGGAATTCTTTGTTTCCTTGGTGATGTGACTCAATCAACTCTGAGTGAAATGTTTGACTGGATAATTTCCATGGAGACTTTACCCTGCCCATTCAGGGCAGGTGTTAATTGGATCACTGGAGTCGTATAAAGGAGTTCACAGACAGAAGGACCTCAGAGCAGCTGTGAGTGACATTTTAGAGGGCAACTGAGAGTGACATTTTGGAAGAGCTGCAGCTAAGAGAGGACAAAATGCCCCAAGAGCAACATTTGGAGAATGCCCTTTTGAAACACAGCCCGGGAGGAAGCAGACACCAGCCATGTGCCTTCCTAGCTAACAGAGGTTTTCCAGACACCAATGGCCATCCTTCAGTGTAGGTACCCTATTGTTGATGCCTTACCTTGGACACTTTATGGCCTTAAGACTGTAATTTTCTAGCCAAATAAACCACCTTTTATAAAAGCTAATCAATTTCTGGTGTTTTACAAAACAGCAGCATTAGCAAACCAGAGTACATGCATGCACACACACACACACACACACACACACACACACATGCACACAGAATATATTTGTACTTCTTTTGAACAGTAGTTACCTTTGTTACAATTGATGAAAGATGATTAAAATAGCTCTATCATCCATTATTTACATTAGGTGTATTTTTCCCATGTACTACCCCTGTTATACCACCTTGTATTCATATCTTACAATTATTATAATTCATGAAAGAACCTCTTATACTTATACTAAGTATAGTCCATCATCTACAAAAGGGTTCACTGTGTTCTACAGCCCAATATTTTATCTTTTAATTTTTATTCTAGTAATATATATATACAACCTAAAGTTTCCCCTTTTAACCACATTCACCTATATATTTCGGTGCTGTTGATTACCCTCATAATTATGTGCTACCATTCCATCCATTTCCATCAGCCTAAATAGAAATTCTGTACAAGTTAAGCATCAACTCCTCATTCTCTACCCCAGTATATCTCCTTGTAACCAATACTCTAGGTTCTAACTCTATGAGTTTTCTTACAATAATTAGGTCGTAACAGTGGGATAATGCAGTATTTGTCCTATTGGGTTTGATTTATTTCACTCAGTGTAATGTCTTCAAGGTTCATCCATGTTGTCCCATGCATCAGGACTTCATTCCTTTTTTATGGCAGAATAATATTCCATTGCATGTTCATACCACATTTAGTTGATCCATTCATCGGCTGATGGACACTTGGGTTGCACCAATCTTTTGGCGATTATGAGTAATGCCAATATGAACATCGAACATCCAACTATCAGTTCAAGTCCCTGCTTTCAGATCTTCTAGGCATATACCTAGAAGCAAAACAGCCAGATCATATGGTAATTCAGTCCTGAGGAAATCCCAAACACTCTAACACAACAGACAACAGCTGTACCATTTTACATTCCCAACAGCAATGAAAGAGTGTTTCTATTCCTCCACATCCTCTTCAACACTTGTAGTTTTCTGTTGATTTTTTTAAAATACTGGCTGTTCTATTAGGTGTTGTGCCAGTCTGAATGTATTATATCCCCCAGAAAGCCATATTCTTTGATGCAGTCTTGTGGGGCAGACGTTTTGGTGCTGATTAGGCTTGCATGGAAATGAACCCCACCCAACTGATCACTGGAGCCATATAAATGAGCTGACAGGCAGAGGGAACTCAGTGCAGCTGAGAATGAACTTTTTAAGAGGAGCTACAGCCAAGAGGGACACTTTGAAGAAAGCACAGGAACTGCAGATGAGAGACAGTTTGAAAATGGCCATTGAAAGCAGACTCTTGCTCTGGAGAACCTGAGAGAGGACAAATATACCAAGTGCAACTAAGAGTGACATTTTTTGAGGAACTGCAACCTAAAGAGAAACATCCAGGGAGAAAACCATTTTGAAACCAGAACTTTGGAGCAGATGCCAGCCATGTGCCTTCCCAGCTAACAGAGGTTTTCTGGACACCATTGGCCATCCTCCAGTGAAGGTACCTGATTGCTGATGTGTTATCTCGGACACTTTATGGCCTTAAGACTGTAACTGTGTAACCAAATAAACTCCCTTTTATAAAAGCCAATGCTTCTCTGGTGTTTTGCATTCCAGCAGCATTAGCAAACTAGTACAGGTATGAAATGATACCTCATTGTGGTTTTTTTTAATTGAGATCGTTCACAAACCAACAGATATCCAAAGATTCAAAGTGTAAAATCAATTGCCCATAGTACCATCATGACCACAATTAATTTTTTTTCAATTTTTAGAACATTTTCATTACTCCAGAAAAGAAGTAAAGACAAAAAAAAAGATGAAACTCAAATCCTCCCATACCCTTAACCACCCCCTCCATTATTGATTCATAGTTTTGGTATAGTGTATTTGTTACTATTGATGAAAGAATGGTAAAATACTACTAACTGTAGTATATAGTTTGCATTAGGTATATCTATTTTTCCTTTGTGCACCTCTATTCTTGACTTCTAGTTATAGTGTCATACTTTGTTCTAGTTCATAAGAGAGATTTCTAATATTTGTACAGTTAGTCAAAGACATTGTCCACCACAAAATTCACTGTTTTATACATTCTCATCTTTTAACCTCCAACTTTCCTTCTGGTGACATATGTGACTCTGAGCTTACCCTTTCCACCACCTTCACACACCATTCAGCACTGTTAGTTATTCTCACAATGTGCTACCATCACCTCTGTCCATTTCCAAACATTTAAGTTCATCCTAGTTGAACATTCTGCTCATAATAAGCAACCACTCCCCATTCTTTACCCTCATTCTATATCCTGGTAACTTATATTTCATGTCTATGAGTTTACATATTATAATTAGTTCTTATCAGTGATGCCCTGCAATATTTGTTCTTATGTGTCTGTCTTATTTCCCTCAATATAGTGCCCTCAAGGTTTCTTCATCAACTTATTTTTTTAAAGACAGTTTTGTTCACACACCATACATTCCATCCTAAGTAAACAATCATCGGTTCCCTGTATAGTCACTTATTTATGTATTCAGCACCATCACCACTATCTGTATAAGGACATCTCCATTTCTTCCACAAAGAAGGAGGAAGAGTCAAAGAAGGTAGAGGGACAAAAGAAAATGAAAAAAGAAAGAGAGAGGGAAAAAATGACAGGTGGAAAGCAGCAGAAGGAAAGACAGCATTAAACTAAAGAAGAATAAAGAGTCAGACAACATCACCAATGCCAGGAGTCCCATAACCTTCCCCTATGTCCCCCCACCCCCAATATGCATTTAGCTTTGGTATATTGCCTTTGTTATATTAAAGGAAGCATAATACAATGTTTCTATTAATTATAGTCTCTAGTTTGCCTTGATTGTATTTCCCCCCAATCCGACCCAATTTTTAACACCTTGCAATGTTATATTCATTTGCCCTACCTCATGTAAAAACATATTTGTATATTTTATTACAATCATTGAGCACTCTAGGTTTCACTGACTTGTACAGTCCCAGTCTTTATCTTTCCTCTTTCCTTCTGGTGTCCCACATGCTCCTAACTTTCCTTTGTGAACCATGCTCACAGTCATCTTTCTTCAGTGTACTCACATTGCTGTGCCACTATCTCCCAAAACTGTTTTCCAAAGCTTTCACTCCTGCCTTTTCCTTTCTGTCTGCAGTGCTTCCTTTAGTGTTTCCTGTAGAGCAGGTATCCTGTTCACAAACTCTATCATTGTCTGTCTGTCAGAGAATATTTTAAGCTCTCCCTCATATTTAAAGGACAGTTTTGCTGGATATAGTATTCTTGGTTGGTAGTTTTTCTCTTTCAGTGTCTTAAATATATCACTCCACTTTCTTCTTGCCTCCATGGTTTCTACTGAGAAATCCACACATAGTCTGATCAAGCTTCCTTTGTATGTGATGGATTGCTTTTCTCTTGCTGCTTTCAGGATTCTCTTTGTCTTTAACATTTGATAATCTGATTATTAAGTGTCTTGGCATAGGCCTATTCAGATCTACTCTGGGGTATGCTGTGTTTCTTGGATCCCTAATTTTATGTCTTTCATAAAAGATGGGAAATTTTCATTTATTATTTCCTCTGTTATTGCTTCTGCCCCTTTTCCCTTTTCTTCTCCTTCTGGGACACCAGTGACACATACATTCCTGCTTTTCATTTTGCCCTTAATTTCCTGGAGACATTGCTCATATTTTTCCATTCTTTTCTCTCTCTGTTCTTTTGTGTGTAGGCTTTCAGGTGCCTTGTTCTCCAGCTCCTGAGTGTTTTCTTCTGCCTCTTGAGATCTGCTGTTGTATGTTTCCATTGTGTCTTTCATCTCTTGTGTTGTGCCTTTCATTTCCAGAGATTCTGCCAGTTGTTTTTTTGAACTTTTGATTTCTACCTTACGTATGCCCAGTGTTTCCATTATACACTTCATCTCTTTTGGCATATCTTCCTTAAACTATTTGAATTGATTTAGTATTAGTTGCTTAAATTCCTGTATCTCAGTTGAAGTGTAAGTTTGTTCCTTTGACTGGGCCATAACTTTGTTTTTCTTAGTGTAGGTTGTAGTTTTCTGTTGTCTAGCCATTTGGTTTCCTTGGTTACCCCAATCAGGTTTTCCCAGACCAGAAAGGGCTCAGGTCTTGGAAGAAGGGAATGGTACCTGGTTTCCCTGAGGGTGTCTTAGAAGATTGGTACACCCTGCGATGTCTCAAGTCACTGTGATTTTCTGCCCAGCAGGTGGAACCTGTCAGCTTGTAGCTCCAGACTGGTGTAAGGAGGTGTGGCCTGTGGCTGTTTTACCCCAGGCTCTGGGGCCCAGTTCTGAGTGGAAGGTGGGTAATAGAGCTGGGCCCCACCTCTTTCCTCTTATGGAAGATAACCTCCCTAGGGAGATGTCATTAGCATTTGAGTAATCTCACTGCCTGTGCTATTGCCACCCTTGTCTGGGTCAAAGCATTGGGAACTGAAAATGGCTGAGGCTGTCTCCACTGAGCCAAAAAAGGGACAGAAAGTCTCCCTTCAGGGCCAGTCCACAGCCACCCTCCAGCTCTCCAAGGTCACTAGTCATCAAAAGCCTCTGTCTGCTTGTTGGGGATTCATAGCGTATTGAGCAGTCCATGCTTGTTAATTAAAACCCCAGGTGGCGCTCAGCTGAGCTATATTCACTTTCTGGGAGCATGCTGCTCTCTAGCACTGAGAGGCTTTGCAGTTCAGGCTGTAGGGAGAGGGGACTCCCGGCTTGAATCCACAGTTTTTACTTACAGATTTTATGCTGTGATCTCAGGCATTCCTCCCAGTTCAGGTTGGTGCATGATGAGTGGACAGTCACGTTTGTCCCCCCGTAGTTAATCCAGATTATTTACTAGTTGTTTCTGGTTGGTTATTAGTTGTTCCAGGGGGACAAAATAGCTGCCACTCCTCTCGATGCCGCCATCTTCTTTCATCCCTTCATTGTGGTTATGACTTGCATTTCTCTAATAACTAGTTATGCTGAGGATCTTTTCATGTGCTTTTTAGCCATTTGTACATCCTCTTTGGAGAAATATCTATTCAGGTCTTTTGCCCATTTATTAACTGGGTTATTTTTCTTTTTATTGTTGAGTTGCTCAATTTCTTTATATATTTTGGATAATGAACCCTTCTCAGATTTATGTCTTCCAAATATTCTCTCCTATTGAATAGGTTGTCTTTTCACTTTCTTGACAAAATTGGTTGATGCACAAAAATTTTCAATTTGGGGTGGTCCCATTTATCTATTTTGTTGTTGTTTGTGCTTTTGGTGTAAATTCAAAGAAACCATTGTCTACCATAAGATCTCAAAGATGCTTCCCTATATTGTCTTCTAGAAGTTTTATATTTAGGTGTATGATACATTTTGATTTAATTTTTGTATATGGTGTGAGATAAGGGTCCTCTTTCATTCTTCTGCATATAGAAATCCACTTCTCCCAGCACCATTTGTTGAAGAGACTATTCTTTCCCAGTTTAGTGGACTTGTAGCCTTGTCAAAAATCAATTAGCCATAGATGTAAAGGTTTACTTCTGAACTCTCAATTTGATCCCATGCCAGTACCATGTTGTTTTTACCACTGTAGCTTTGTAAAAATATACCTTAAAGTTGTGAGTCCTCCAACTTCACTCTTCTTTTTCAAGATGTTTCTGGTTAATCAGAGCCCCTTACCCTTCCAAATAAATGAAGTAATTGGATTTTCCATTTCTGCCAAGTAGGCTTTTGGAATTTTGATTGGGGTTCTATTGAATCTGTAAATCAATTTGGGTAGATTAGACATGTTAATGACATTTAGTCTTCCGATCCATGAACATGGAATGTCATTCCACTTACCTAGGTCTTCTTTGCTTTCTTTCAGCAATGTTTTGTGGTTTTCTGTGTACAAGTCCTTTAATCCTTGTTTTTTCTCCTAGATAATTGATTCTTTTAGTTACTATTGCAAAAGGAATTTTTTTCTTGATTTCTTCCTCAGCTTGATCACTACTGGTATTTAGAAACACTACTGATATTTGCATGTTTATCTTGTATCCTGCCATTTTGCTGAACTTGTTTATTAGCTCAAGTAGCTTTGTTGTTGATTTCTCAGGACATCTCTCTGTATAGGATCATGTCACCTGTAAATAATGAAAGTCTTACTTCATCCTTTCCAACTATGATGTCTTATTCCTTTGTCTTGCCTAATTGCTCTGGCTAGATTTCTAGCACAATGTGGAATAATAGTGGTGACAGTGGCCATCCTTGTCTTTTCCCAGATCTTGGAGGGAATGCTTTCCATCATGCACCACTGAGTATACGGTTAGCTGTGGGGTTTTCATATACGCCCTTTATCATGCTAAGGAAGTTTCCTTCTATTCTTATCTTTCAAAGTGTTTTTATCAAGAAAATATGAAGAATTCTGTCAAATGTCTTTCCTGCATCAATCAAGATAATCATGTGGTATTCCCCTGCATTTTATTAATGTGGTATATCACATTAATTGATTTTCTTGTACTGAACAACCCTAGTATACCTGGGATAAAACCCAATTGATTATGGTGTATAATTCTTTTAATGTGCTTTTGGATTCAGTTTTCAAGTATTTTGTTGAGGATATTTACATCTCTATTCATAAGAGAAATTGGTCTCTAATTTTCTTTTATTGTACTATTTTTATCTGGCTTGATATTAGGGTGATGTTCTAGTTTGCTAATGCTGCCAGAATGCAAAACACCAGAGATGGATTAGATTTTATAAAAGGGGGTTTATTTGGTTACAGAATTATAGTGTTAAGGCCATAAAGTGTCCAAGGTAATGCATCAACAATTGGGTACCTTCACTGGAGGATGGCCAATAGTGTCCGGAGAACGTCTATTAGCTGGGAAGGCACGTGGCTGGTGTCTGATCCAGGTTCTGGTTTCAAAGTGGCTTTCTCCCAGGATGTTCCTCTCTAGGGTGCAATTCCTCAAAAATGTCACTCTTATTTGCACTTGGGGTATTTGTCCTCTCCTAGCCTCTCTGGAGCAAGAGTCTGCCTTCAACACCCATCTTCAAACTGCCTCTCATCTGCAGCTACTCTCTCAGTTCCTGTGCATTTTTCAAAGTGTCCCTCTTGGCTGTAGCAAGTTTGCTCCTTCTGCCTGAGCTTATACAGTGCTCCAGAAATTTAATCAAGGCACATGCAGAATGGGTGGGGCCACACCTCCATGGAAATTATCCAGAGTTATCACCCACAGTTGGGTGGGGTGCATTTCCATGGAAACAACATAATCCAAAAGTTCCAACTTAATCCCCACTAATTGTCTGCCCCACAAGGTTGCATCAAAGAATATGGCTTTTTCTGGGGGACATAATACATTTAAACCAGTACATTCTACCTCCTGGACCCCTGGAAAACATATTCTTTACAAATACAAAATACATTCATCCCATCACAATATCACAAAAACTTAAATCATTTCAGTAACAATAGTTAAGTACAAGATCCCATCAAAATCAATTATAGGTTAGTCCTAAGATATAATTCTCCTTTAGCTGTGGATCTGTGAACTTAGAACCAGTTATGTGCTTCCAATACATACAGGAGGGACATTCATAGGATAAACATTCCCATTGTCATAAGGAGAAAGAGTAAGGAAAACAGGGTTAACAGGACCAAAACAGTTCCTAAAACCCACAAGACAAACCATTAGATTTCAAAGTCTGAGAGTCATTAACAGAATGATGTTGCATCATTGGGGCTTGAGAGAGTGGGAACCTAACTCTTCCTAAGGACATGTGCCACAGTCCTTTCCTCTCCAAATGCTGGGGTGAGTGCTCCAACATATCCACACACTGGGGAGACCAGCTTCTCGGCCCCACCCTCCTCAAACATTGGGGCAGCGACCAGATTATCTCCCATCTCTGGGGTATACACTCAACCCCTTCAGAACAGTGGGGTGGCAGCCAGGCTCTCTTCGACCTCTGGGGCAAACTCACCCTTTCATGCATGTGGGCCACTCTGCTCTCCCAGCCTGAAACCTCTTGACTCCAGACCTCAACCTCCATGGCTCCATCTTTGAAGAAATTTTTCCTTCAATTTGTTCCTTGTCTGTCTCCTCCAGTCCAGACCAGCAGCAGCTCTGTCTATAAGGATCTCACAAAAATTCTGTTGGCTTCACATGAAGCACACAGGGCTCAAAGTCATCAGACAATATGACTTTCCACAAATCCTTTCTCCATAACTCCATCTCCATTCCTGGTTTGTACTGAAATGGTGGCTGGGTTCGATGTTTGGTTAAATCCTCACATTGGGCTGTAGCTTCCAGGGTCTCACTTTTTGGAAATCCAGAATTCTCCAAATTATCAGTTTCTGGTTTCTTTGTACCCAAGAGTTCAGTTCTAAGTTTATCTCTGTCCTGTTGCATTTTACTATAAGCTGCAAGTAGAAGCCAGACTACTTCTATATTTTGCTTGGAGATGTCATCAGCTAAATATTCTGCCTTACATCCAACACCAGGACTCAATTTTGCCAAATTCTCTGCCACTTTAAAACAAGGATCGCCTTCCTTCTAGTTTGCAACAACACATTCATCATTTCAGTTCAAGGCCTTATCAGAAGTATCTTTAGAGTCCATATTTCCACAGTCTCCTCAAAGCAGTTTAGGCCTTTTCTATCAAGTTCCTCACAATTTTTCCAGAATCTTCCCCTTATCCATTTAAAAAGCTGTTCCAACACGTTCGATATTTGCAAACTCAGCAGCACCAGCACCCCACTCTCAGTACCAAAATCTGTTCTAGTTTGCTAATGCTGCTGGAATGTCAAACACCAGAGATGGATTGGCTTTTATAAAAGGAGGTTTCTTTGGTTACACAGTCATAGTCTTAAGGCCATAAAGTGTCCAAGGTAACACATCAACAACTGGGTACCTTCACTGGAGGATGGCCAATGGTGTCCAGAGAATGTTAGCTGGGAAGGCACGTGGCTGGTGTCTGCTCCAAGTTCTGGATTCAAAGTGGTTGTCTCCCAAGATGTTCCTCTCTAGGCTGCCGCTCCTCTTCAAAATGTCACTCTCAGTTGCCCTCAGGGTGTTTGTCCTCTCCTAGCCTCTCCGGAGCAAGAGTCTGCCTTCAACGGCCATCTTCAAACTGCCTCTCATCTGCAGCTACTCTCTCAGTTTCTGTGCATTCTTCAAAGTGTCCCTCTTAGTTGTCACAAGCTTGCTTCTGCCTGAGCTTATATAGAGCTCCAGTAATTTAATTAAGGCCCATGTGGAATGGGCAGGGCCAAACCTCCATAGAAATTATCTAATCAGTGTTATCACCCACAGTTAGGTGGGGTGCATTTCCATGGAAACAACCTAATCCAAAAGTTCCAACTTACTCCCCATTAATAGATCTGCCCCACAAGATTGCATCAAAGAATATGGCTTTTTCTGGGGGACATAATACATTCAAATTGGTACAGGTGATGTTGGCCATGGAGAATGAATTAGTGTTCCATTCTCTTAAAATTTTTGAAGAGCTTTAGCAGGATTGCTAGTAATTCTTCCTGGAATGATTGCTAGAATTCACCTGTGAAGCCAACTGTTCCTGGGCTTTCCATTTTTGGGAGGTTTCTGATGACTGACTCAACCTCTTTACTTGTAATTGGTCTGTTGAGATTTTCAATTTCTTGGAAAGTCAGTGTAGGTTGTTCACGTGTTTCTAGAAATTTTTCAATTTCATCTGTTTTCTAATTTGTTGGCATACAGTTGTTCAGAATATCCTCCTCATTTCTGATTTTATTTATTTGAATCTTTCGTTTTTCTTTGTCAGTCTAGCTAAGGGTTTACCAATTTTATTGACAATCTCAAAGAACCACCTTTTGGTGTTGTTAAGTCTATTGTTTTTTAATCTCAATTTCATTTATTTCTGTTCTAATCTTCCTTATTTCTATCCTCTTGCTTGCTTGTGGATTAGTTTGCTGTTCTTTTCTTCCTCCAGGTGTACGGTTAGATATTTGATTTTAGCTCTTTCTTCTTTTTTTAATGTAAGCATTTAGGGCTATATATTTCCCTCTCAGCATGGCCTTCACTGCATCCCATAAATTTTGATATGTTGTGTTTTCATTCTCATTCCTCTCAATATATTTACTGATTTCTCTTGCAATATCTTCTTTGACCCCCTGATTGTTTAAGATATGCTAACTTCATATATTTTTGAATTTTCCTTTTCTCCTCTGGTATTGATTTCCAACTTCATTTCATTATGGTCAGAGTTTTGTATAATTTCAATCTTTTTAGTTTATTGAGACTTCTTCTGTGACACAATATGTGGTATATCCTGGAGAATGATCCATGTGCACTTGAGGAGAATGTATATCTTGTTGTTTGGGGGTACATGTCTGTATATGTCTGTTAGGTCTAGTTCATTTATCATATTATTCAAGTTCTCTGTTTCCTTATTGATCTTCCATCTAGATCCTCTAGCTATTGATGAGAATGGTGTATTGAACCCTCCAACTATTACTGCAGAGATGTCTATTTCTCCCTTTATTTTTGCCAGTGTTTGCCTTATGTATTTTGGGACACTGTTCAGGTACATAAATATTCATGATTATTTCTTTAATAATCTTTAAGGTGGATTTCCCAAAATATATATACATGTATTTCCTTCTTTGTCTCTTAAAACAGTTTTGCATTTAAAGTCTATTTTTTCTGATACTAGTGTAGCTACTCCAGCTCTTTTTGGTACTGTTTGCATGGAGTATCTTCTTCCAACCTTTCACTTTCAACATATTTGTGTCTTTCAATCTAAGAAATGTCTCTCATAAATAACATATAGTTGGATCATGCTTTTTTAATCCATTCTGCCAAATCTGTTGATTGGGGAGTTTAATCCACTAAAATTCAATGTTATTACTGTAAAAGCAGTACTTCAGCCATTTTATAGCTTTGGTTTTTATATGTCATATATTTTTTATCTCTCTTTCTACCCTTTTAGTCACTCCTACCAATAATCTTCATTTATTCACACTACCCCAAGCCACTCACTCCTGTCTCATCCTTTCAGCCTGCAGAACTCCCTTTAGTATTTCTTATAGGGCAGGTCTCTTGTCGATGAACTCTCTCCATTTTTGTTTATCTGTAATACGTTAAACTCTCCCTCATTTGAATGGACAGTTTTGTCAGATTAAGGATTTTTGACTGGCAGTTTTTCTCTTTCAGTGCCTTAAATATATCATACCACTGCCTTCTCACCTCCATGTTTTCTGATAAGGAATCAACATTTAGTCTTATTGTGGAGCCTTTGTATGTGATGAATCACTTTTGCCGCTTTCAGAAGTCTCTCTTTATCTTTGTTATTTGGCATTCTTATTAGTATTGTCTCAGAGTAGGTCTATTATGATTTATTCTGTTTTAGTATGTTGTGCTTCTTGAACATGTATATTTATGTCTTTCATAAGAGTTGGGACATTTTTAGCCATTATTTCCTCAAATAGTCTTTCTGTCCTTTTCCCTTTTCTTCTTCTGGAACCTCCATGACACATATGTCTTTACATCTCATGCTTTCATTCAAATTCCTGAGATCCTGCTCAATTTTTTCCATTCTTTTCTCCATCTGCTCTTCTGTAATATTTCAACTGTACTGTCTTCTAGTTCACTGATTCTTTCTTCTTCTGCCTGTTCAAATCTGCTGTTGTATGCCTCTAGTATTTTTTTAATCTCTTCTATTCTGCCTTTTATCCCCATAATTTGTTATTTTCCTTTCATAGTCTTAAATTCTTCTTTATGCTCACAGATTGCCTTAATATCCCTTATCTCTTTAGCCATATTTTCCTTCATCTCCTTGAATTGATTTAGGAGTTTTGTTTAAACATTTAGATTTGTTTGATTAGTTGTTCAAAATTCTGTTTCTCCTCTGAAACTTTGATTTGTTTCCTTGACTGGGCCATATCTTCTTGTTTCTTAGTATGGCTTGTAGTTTTTTGCTGATGTCTAGGTATCTGATTATCTTGGCGAGTTTACTCTGAAGGTTAGTTCCTCTCTCTTCCCTGGGTTTTATTGTTGACTGGATTTGCATTAAGACTCTTCTTTGGCACTTGGTTCAACTTATTCTAGACCTTTAAAATATCCCATGTTTAACCAACCAGATTTTCTCAGCTCTTCTTCATCTGCTTCTTGCCCCAGATATGCAGTAAAATTTTTAAGATTACACTTTTTGTACAATTGTTTCACCCCCAGGAGCAAGCTTCTTTTCCTCTGTTCCTTTTCTGGGAATCTTGATCTGTTCCATATATTTTTGTTTTGCCCCTATAGTTTTTTACATACCTTTCATTGTCTCTAGCTGCTTTTAACTGGAAAGTAAATTCTGGAAGGATGATCTGGGAGCCAGAGAGGAATTTTCCAAGCTACTCTTTCCCATCCAAAACAGGGTCAGGGGCCCACAAGGGGGATGCACACCAGCTGGCTCCAATGTGCCCTGGGGAGGGGATCAGGAAGGATGCCAAAAGCCTCTCTGATGACTTGCCAAAGCTGTGCTTTCCTGGCCTGCCCAGCAAAGGCAGCCTTGCAGGTAACTGTTTCCTGAAGCCCTGAGGGTAGCACTGCATCTTTAAATTTCCACTGCCTCTGCCCCTTTTGGGGGCAGAGTTGAAACAATGGCTGCTGCCACTTTGCCCAGGGCAGGTTGAAACAGTAACTCAGAGCTGAGACCCAATGAGCCATCTTCACTAATCAAAAGCCATAATCAGTTATCAGCCATGCCCACCCCTATTCCTGGACAAGAGGATTTTTATATTCTGCTGTATCTCCAGCAAGCTAGCCAGGGACTGGACCCCAAGCAGCCTGCAGTGAGAATGGGGGATGGGTGCCAGCTGCTGCCGCATGGAGAGACCAACTCACTGTTCTTCACCATAGCTTTTCATCCTCTCCCTCCCACTCTTCCCTGGATGCCTCCAGAACCCCAGGACAGTTGTCTCAGTTCCTGCCTGTTCAACAGCCATTTTGGTAACAAACTGAGTGCCAGAGCTCCCTATTCTGCCATCCTTCCAGGCTCCATTCTAACTCATATTTAACCCTTTAGACTATAAAATTTCTTATAAGCACCTTGAATTTAGGACTGCTGTCTTCTACATACTTTGCACATAGGCAGTGCTCAATTAATGCTTATTTGAGACTGATTAAAAGGAGTCAAATGGATTCCATTTGTATGAAACATTCATTTGATTCCTTTCAATCAGTCTCACATAGAAGAAGAAAGAATTCTGGTGCATGAAGAACATGAAGGAGTGCATTTTTGAACGTTAATGTGTACAAGAGACGGAAAGTCACATTTGTCTTAACTGTGCCATAAAGTGGAGCTGTAATCTCACCATGCATCTGTTCCATCTGCCATCAATTAGCCTGATGAAAACAGGCTATCAATGCAGGAATGATTAGAAGGAAAGATTAAATTCACTTCAGTTTTAATTACAAATCTTTGCCCTTAAAGTTTTATTGGCTTGAAAGAACCCATACTGTTCTCTGTTTCTTCTCCACCAACCTGATGTGCATTTTATTATTTCACTTTGGAATTATTAATGCATTTTATTTGATACTTATTTCTAATTACAGACTTTACTCAAAAATGTTATCTGATATACCCATATGCCAGCATAAGCATAACTAAGACTATTCAAATCCTACTAATTCAAGTACAAATGATCTTTAGTAGCAGATGCAGCATCTGTTATATGTAGAGAACTCTGAGGCTTACATATTTGTCACTAAGCTTATTTCTTTTATTC
The DNA here is from genome assembly GCF_015220235.1 of Choloepus didactylus. Classification (NCBI taxonomy): domain Eukaryota; kingdom Metazoa; phylum Chordata; class Mammalia; order Pilosa; family Megalonychidae; genus Choloepus; species Choloepus didactylus. The sequence continues at coordinate 34,014,427 of NC_051307.1, forward strand.
ACACACTGATTCATTCATTGATTTAGTCAAGAAATATTTATTGAGTGTCTCTTATGTGGTAGGAACTGATATATGTGCTTAAGATATGGCAGTGAACAAAACAGACAAAAATCCCTAACCTCACAGAAAAGTACCTGGAAATAGGCCAGCAAACAAACAAACCAAAAAAACTGTAAATAAATAAATTATATTACATTTTAGAAAATTATAAGTGCTATAAAAAAAATAGAGCAAGAAAAGTGGGACTTGAAGTGTAAGATAGTGAAACATTCATTTACTTTCACTTCTTAGAAAATCATTATAAAGTACTGATATGCACCAATTCTATAAAAATATTAAAGACCACAGCCAGAGTGGTTCTTGATAAGGGAAATGGAGTGTTTTCACAAAAACCCTACCAATTAGTTTCCTTCAATCATTCTGCTTTTGTTAAAAACTATCTAGTAAAATATGCTCACTTGTGGATATGTTTTGTATGTTAAAATTTCCTAATGTGCTAAAATATATCATAGTTAAGCTTGGCAAGTGTCCAGTATGAAATCAGACTGTCTGATATTTTACCATCTTATTTGATTTTTTTTTTTAAAACACATAAACATCTATTTTTAAATTACATATTTTTCAGTGTGTAGCTAGGTGCTTTGAGTCTAAAACTCAGTATTTCTGAACCTGATTTGGAAGAAATCAAGATGGCACATCTACTTCAAAAACAGTGAGAAATGTATTCTCCTTAGTTCTAAGAGTAGAAGCAGAAATTTTCTTGTGAGTTAGAGTCTTTGCTGGTAGATACACTTTAGTATGCAGACTTGGTCAAGCATGTAGAAGTCACAAGATATAGTCATTATTCTTGTGGGTAGCACCAGATATTTGTTAAGAGATGCAAATGCAAAGAGTTCCGATTTGTAAAGCACTCTATTTAATAAGTATAAAATTCTCCGAGCCAGTGAGTACAGTGCAGAAGGTATATCTCTGAAGAAACTTTACAACTCTACCACCCTCTTTGGATTAGTTAGCCCAGTAAAATCCCGTGACATTATCATTCTGCATGGACTTTTCTGGGAGTTTGATTTGAAATAAAATGGGACTTCTGAATATTGGTAAAATGCTTCATGATGTCATCAAAGAATGAGATGAGTAATGACTCAGTGGATTTCACAATTACTCACTCCCTTCCTCCTCCACCATGCGGTAGCCATCTTGCCAATTCCAGAAAAGTATCATCCATAGATTTGCTGTCTCCAGCATTTCCTCTTTTCAGTTAGGCATGGAAGCAAATGAGCAAAATGTTCCCTCTATGGGAACATTCTTGGATTTGGGTACAAATCCGGCAGAAATTTCATCATACTCAATTTTCATTTTTCCTTACTTGTACAGTCATAAATAAATCAGTTTAGCAATGTTATTTCATCTGAACTTCTGAGTCTTATGGATTTCATCAAAACTAGTGAACTGTGCCTGATCACTTCTTTTTTCTGCAGCATTGTTAAATCCACAGTTCTATCCACCAGAGTGTAATATTCAGAATCAAAGAAGAAATGGATATTCTTCAATTATGCCTATTCAAACAAATGAGAGCATGTCCTTAATATCACAGGGAGAAGGATTTCCAGAATACATTTTAAGCATTTACGTTTTGAAACACTTCATTGTTAGCTAAGTTAATTATATATAGAGAGAGAGAGAGGGAGAGAGAGAGAGAGAGAGAGAGAGAGAGAGAGAGAGAGAGGGAGAGAAAGAGAGACAGTTTAAGGTAGAAATGCATAAAAAGCAGTCATATCAGAATTTCTGGCCAACAATTTCAGCCTAGTGAACAAATACCTAATAAATATTGCAAGTCGGCCAAAGTTAGTCTCATAAAGGAAAAAAAAAAGTCTCTGGCTTTCTCTTTTACCGTAACTAATCATTATTTTTTCATGCTTTGAAAAGCAGATATTTTGTGTCATATCAACTCCTTTCCAAGGCATGTTTATATTATACAGCAATTCTTCCCAGGAAAGTCTTTTGTATACTGTTTTATTGACCTTCACAGCCTCCATATGAGAAAGAGAAATGGTATGTGAAAATATTTACATTTTGTGTATCAGAAATATTAAGGTCACCTAAGTGATAAAGGGTAAATCCCACTTCAAAACTTAGATCCTATGACTACCCCAACAACGTAATTAGCTAAGGAGAGACAACCAGCTAGAGCATTTCTGCCAAGGACAAGGTCAGAATAGTGTCAAGCTCTGCCCCTGCCTCAGCCAGCTGTCTCTTTATGGACGAGAGTAGACCAGACGCACAGCCAAGAACTTCACACATTTTGATATTTGGGTGCTCTTCATTCCTGAATGGGTTTATGGCTCCATACACACTGGCATTTTTTTTGTTACCCAAGCTCAGTGCTGGTCTCTGGCCCACGCTTTTCCCACTCCTGCTTCCTACCATCTCCCTGGGGTGGCCTCCATGCTGTATGACTACCAGCTGGAATTGGCTTCCATGAATAACATCCTTTTAAGTCTGGCACATATCTCAACCAACTGGCCACCCAGTTGCTCACAGCAGCTTAGCCTCAACCCGACCCCATGGGAACAGCTCCAGCCGGGGAATCTCTTTGTAATCAGCCAGCAACACCCCCTTGTCCTCAGCTGGTCCCAGCCAGTTGCTGCAGCTAAGCAATCAGGCCACCTGTATCCTGATGTAGGCTAAACCCAGGAATACTAGTGAATTAGGTTGGTCATCTCTCCATTCACTGCAGAGGCTAGCCAAGGACCATTCTTGCTCTAAGATAGCTGTCAGAAAATACGTGTTAAATCTTCAGTTAGGCATTTAGGCAACAGCCATTAAAGGCCTAATACATGCTTCCTCTCTCCTTCCCCAACCCTGCCTCCCAGGCTTATTTATATGGAAATACTAAAAAAGCATTGGACTTAGAATCTAAGTGATCATGTTCTGTGGAAACTTAAGCAATTCACCTCCAAGAGCTCCCATTTTGGGGGAAGACTAAATAAGATAATGCATATTAGAAAGCTTAGAAAAATATACAACACCTAAGGGATTCTCTGCATAAGTTAACTGAAATTCGAGTTGAAAGTACAAAAACATTTCCAGACAATGAAAGCAATAAGCATGAAATGATTGGCAGTGTGGGTTTCTTGAAACAGCCAATTACTCTGGCTATTCAAAATTAACCAGAAATGTGGGAAAATAGAAAAATTAGACTCCCTGATACTAATTTTTCTCCTTAAAACTTTCCATTTAATATCATACACTAACCTCCCCTTTTCACTTACCAAGGTGACTTCATATTCTCCACTATGAGGTAGTGGGGAAAACAGAGGGACTTAGCATGCAACATCAGCACATTTCCAACTATTACTCTCATTAACCGTATCATCACTCAAAAATTCATCCCAAACTGAACTATGTGACTGTGAGCAAGTTACTTCTCCTTCCGGAGCCTTCCTGTTCTCTAGGGTGAAAGAAGCCAGCTGTGCAGGGTTTGTGGGCATACCTAGGCCTGAGTAGTTGCTCAGCAAACACCTGTTTCCCATCCCTACCCACCCCCCATTTATAACCATTGGCTTCTTTCTCTTCAGAATGTTTTCTCCAATCTTGACTAACTGACCCCCCAGCTTCCTGTTGGCAACATCTCCTACACCTGATCATGAAGTGTTTGGGAAGTGTGGTTCTTGAAATAGACATAAGTCTGCAAAACAGGGCCACACTATAAAGGGCCATCTGAAGATGGAGGCAGCAGAGAAGAGGCCCCCAGACTCCCCCCAGCCCTCCTGTCCTCCTTCCCCAGTAGAAAAGGTTGCCAGATTTAGCAAATAAAAATGTAGAACACCCAGTTTAATTTTAATTTCAGACAAACAATGAAAACTTTTTTTTAGTATGTCCCAAACATTACAGTAGAGAAGAAAAATGCCTCCCTAGCAAAGACAAAAAAACAGGAGAGAAAGGAATGGAAAGATCCTGATGGCCAGAGAAACAGCAGCTGCCCCTTCCACCTGGTGTCACCAGAGAGAGCTTAAAGTTCTCTGGCAGAGAGGGAACGCCTGCTGTAGTCATAACTCAGTGTAGCTGTGGAGTCCTGGAAAGTGCCAGAAGGCTAAATTGGCAATCAGACACACCCATGGTCTCTTAGCTCCATTAAGCATAAGAGGTCACTGAGGAGGTGAGTGGGTTTTGAAGACCACGGTTGCTCAGGCATTCTCCATGTCAGTACAAAACCCACCCACCAAATGCTTGAAACGTGAAGCTTATGGTATTTTTAATTCATTAATTTTTTAAAACAATTTCATTTGAGCATTTATTTTATATTTCATAGAATCCTAAGAATATTGAGAAAGAAGAGATAAGCCATGTATATTTAAATGCAAGTGGGTTTTCTACTTGGATTTGAATTTTCTGTTTTAAAGAAATAAAGGTGATTAGCTTACAAAAAATTCATATATTCTCTCTCTCATTCGACTAAACTATAAAAGATTTTGTTGTGATCTCTCGGGGCCAAAGTGGACTAATATAGATGTTTTATTAAAGCACAATCCAGAATCTGGAGCCCTGCAATCTAGGGTATCTGCTCTACTTTACTCCAGTGTGGAAAGTACAAGCCTCCTGTTACCTTTTCTTAGTTCTTGGAGGAAACAAGCCACTGGACAAGGTGGAATAGAGTCTAGACAACATTTAGTGGAATGAGTGCAGCAAAGCTCAATTTGTGATTCATATGCCTGATGTACTAAAACCAAAATGAGCAATCTCTTGACTATTAGTTGGATTCAAGGATAGCACAGTCTCTTGACTTTCCCCTTGCCTCCCTCGCTCCTGCTTCTGTCTCATTTGCTGGAACTTCCACCACTGGCTGACCTCTAAATACCAGAGTGCCCCAGGGTTCACGCCTCTTCGCTTCTCTAACATTCAGACCTAACCAAGGTCATTCCAGGCTATGGTATTAAATGTCTCCTGTATGTTGACAATCTCCAATTATATCTCCAATTATTATCTATTAAAATGTTACCTCTTGATATTTCTCTAGAGGTCAAAAGTGGAGATGTTTGTATTTCGAAACTAAAAGGTCCACAACTGCACTCAGCATTCCCTACATCACAGCCCTCTTCTTTAGTCTTCCTCATTTCATTAAGATGCACATCCTTTTACCCAAACGCTCAGCCAAAAACCTAGGAGTCATTCTTGACTCTACTCTCCCCTCTACGTCTTATAGTCAATCCATCAGTAAGTTTTTTTGGCTCTATCTTTAAAATATTTTCCAAGTCTGATCACATTCCATTCCCTCCAGGATGTCATCCTTGTCCATGATGCCATCATTTCTTTACCTGGATTATTTCAATTGCATGCCAACCCATCTGCTCTTTATTTTACTCCATGCCCTCAGTCTATTCTGCACACAGTAGGCAGAAGGAGATTTTTAAAACAAATATGCCAAATTCCTGCTCAAATCCCTGTAATGGCTTCCCTTCACACTTAAAATTCAATGCCACATATGTTCTAAGTTCTAGCGCCTCTGAGACCATCTCCAACTACTGTGCCTAAAAAGCTTTTATCTCAAATGTTTGTTTACTTACTTCTTCACTTCATTCAAATCCAAGATCAAATGTCACCTTATTAGAAAAGCCTTCCTTGATCAATGTAAACTAGCTTCCCTTCACCACTCACTAACTCATTATCATTTTTGTGTTGAATCATATTCACTGATTGTTTACTATCTGAGTCCCCTAGTAGAATGCAAACTCCAGGGGTTAAATGACTCTGTCTTATTCACTGCTATATTTCCATCAGTTAAAATAGTGCCAGGTGCATGGTAGACACTCAATAAACATCTGTTGATTAAATGAAGTAAAGCAGAGGCAACTGATGCTGAAGAAAAAAATCAGTATTCTGTGCTAAGAGGAACTGAAGAATAAAATAAAAATAAGAAGTTTAAATTCATTTTTGAGAGATTAAATAAGTTTAATAAAGTCATGAGAAAGGCCAAAACAAAACAAAGAAAAGGCTTCACATCTTATTTATGTAAATAATGGAAAGTGATTAAAGATAATCATAGAAGTAGATTTGTGCCGGTTTGAGTGTATTGTGTCCCCCAAATGCCATTATCTTTGTGGTCTTGTGTGGGGCAGAAGTTTTGGTGCTGGTTGGATTTGCTTGGAGTGTGCCCCACCCAGCTGTCAGTGATGATTTTGATGGGCTGTTCCCATGGAGGGGTGGCCCCGCCCATTCAGGGTGGGCCTTGATCAGTGGAGCTATATAAATGAGCTGACTCAAAGAGAGAAAAGAGAGTGCAGCTGGGAGTGATGTTTTGAAGAGGAGCAAGCTTGCTAGAGAGGAACATCCTGGGAGAAAGCCATTTTGAGGCCACAGCTTTGGAGCGGACGCTGGCTGCCTTCCTAGCTAGCAGAGGTTTTCCGGACGCCATTGGCCATTCTTCAGTGAAGGTACCCGATTGCTGAGGTGTTACCTTGGACGCTTTGTGGCCTTAAGACTGTAACTGTGTAGTGAAATAAACCCCCGTTTTATAAAAGCCTATCCATCTCTGGTGTTTTGCATTCTGCGGCATTAGCAAACTAGGACAAGATTATTCTTAATATATCTATTAGGATACAACTGCAATTTGAATTCACTTCAATATACAAATGATTTTACCAGTGTTTTTCCTTTCAATTGTATTATAGGTACATTTTACCTCCTTTTTCTTCCTTTCTCTATTCCTTAACTTTGACTACAATTTTTCATGTTAATTTTATTAAGCTGATACAGATTCATGCCCAAGATGACCAGCAACTCACAGTTACCTCTTGAAGTCTCTGGGGAACTTCAAAAGAGTATTTGTTTGAGTCATCTAAACAATTTCTAACTGCTTCTTAAGGGTAAAAAGAAAAACTGAACATGAAAGAAACCTTGAAGTCCATTTGTTGTACACTAAATAATTGCTTACCTTCCCTTGTTCACTATCACCCTTTCCTGTAAGATTATTATCCACCCCCATATTTTCAATATGACTTACCAATGTCTCTGACAAGCATGTTGTTAAGAACATTTCATGTCATTTATTCCTTATAACAACTATACAAAGGACAATTTTATCTCCAATGTTTAGATTAGGAAACTGAGGCTTAAAGAAGTTAAGTAACTTTTTCTAGGTCACACAACTAGCAAATAGTGGAATTAGGACTGGGCTGGTTATAACCAGGTCATAGAGGGAATTGGGTAGGTGCACTATATGGACCATGTAAGTTATCTGACCCATATAATGCTCATTCAGAAAAATCTCACAGTGTTTGTATGACCACAATCCCCGCTTGAACAAAACCATGAGCATTTCCTACACATCAGTCCCTTTTCTCTGTTTCACATGACCCACTCACTCAGACCACTGATAATTGGACAAAACATGAGCACTTGACCTCAACTCAGCTGCCTTGACCTCACTTTTTTGAACAAAGATCAATGCCTGACTTGATGGCAGCCATCTAAATGTTGGCTGACAGCCTACAAGGTGACCTGGCTGAAGAGGTCTGGCCAATAGAACTAGCCTAAGCTGGATGTTGACTGGCTGATTTCATTACTTACTCTCTCATGGGGAGTTGGAATGCAAGATTGGTCAAATTCCCCTCTGTGAACCAAAAGGTCTTGTAACATGCACCAGAATTCCACCACTTTCATTTTTTTTTCTCTTTTCCTCACATGAGGATCATATAGGTTTAGTTAAGTTTATTCATTTTAATAAAGCTAACTTCTCAGAAATTGCAAACATTTTAATAAAGAAAGTATACAATCATGCAATGCTTTCAAAGCTCATAAATGGCTGTCCTTACCAGCTTAATGTAACTGTCAAGAAAAAGAGAAAGCCTGTCCATTTAACTAGGCCCCAAATAAAGTGATATAGCTATGATTGAATGTTACCATTACCATGGAAAATATAAGGAGTAATATAAGGAGATGTCATTTATAAGGGTACGTATACCTCCCCTCTATGAGGTAAAAACCAACCAGCTTGTACCCACCAGAGTCTGGATGTACATTTTTGGGCACATCCCTTTGGATCCTCACCTAAAATCAACTCAATGGGGATCCAGTGCTACTAAGTTGCTGTACCAGTCTTACTAGAAGAAAGGACAAAATCAGTATGGGTAATATTTGAGTATAATTTAGCATTGGTTTAGGTACAGAATAGAGAAAACAGAATACTCCTTCAGCCTCTTTTGATAATTTAGTGTCTTAAAAAATTCCATCAGGGGATCTTTGCTAATTTTGGCAAGGACCTGCAGTGGAAGTATGAAGAAGTTCTGAGGCAGTAGGAAGGGGAGTAGGTGAATCAGTGACAGGAAATAGCTGACCAAAATGGCATCACTATAGAGAAGGGAAATTCTTAAGACTGATCCTACCTCTGCTTTTGAATTATCACTGTAGCTGAAGGACTGCTACAATCAAAGTTTTATCCTAGATAATTATCTTACATGAGTTCCTCCAGAGTAGACTATGAAACAAGAATTTGAGTGAAAGTAGTTTATTTGAGATGTGATCTCAGGAAACACTGGCAATGGAGTGAAGATGCAAGATAGAGGAGGAAGCCAATACAAAGTACATTATGATTACCTTACCCCGTGAGTAAATAATTGGAAAAAATCAAACAAATAGCACAAGGAATTTAAAAGCTAATCAGAAACCTATAGTACTGATTCCTGCAGTATGGTCCCCAACTTCCTGAGATAGTTACTGGAATTCCCAAAAAGCTTTCCACTGAAATTATATCCTGAATGTCATATTCAATACATCATCTTACACTCATTCATTTGTCCATTAATCCAGCAACAACAAATGCGCTACAGTCACATATTTAGATGCAATTAAGGTTGGACAATAGATACCAGCTTAAGTGGACAATTTTCATTTGCAAATCCTTCAGCATGGATGACCCAGTTCACTAGTACACTCCTATATGTGTTCTGCATGCTTTTTCATTATCCCTATTATTATCTCATAATAGGACAAAAATCTCAATTTAATGCAAGGTACCATGTGATATAACGGAGTAGACAGACCCAAAATTTTAAAAGACCTCAGTCTTATTTCCAACTCTTCTTTCTAAAAGCCATAAACTTGGGTCCATCACTTAAGCTTCTTTAGTCTCAGTTTCCTCAACTGTCCAATTATCTGCTCAAATAAAGTAACCCAATAAGATATTAAGTTATTCTATAATCTTATGTGCATTAATCAAGGTGATACATAATGCATTAAGATTATTTGAAGAGAGATCTTTGAAAATTGGTCAGCAGACTAAGGACAGACTCATAGGAATGCTTTAGAAAGGTTCATCTAGAAGGATCTTTTAGACAGTGTGAAAGTCAGGGGCTATTTCTGTGAGCTGAGGGTGAAAGAAGGGCCTGATATGGAGATTGTCAGTAGAAACTGAAAGGAAAGCTAGAGGAAAAGATGTATTAAAGGAAGAATGTTTGTAAAGAGAAATGAGAGCCAGGGAGCAGAAGTCATGATGTCATTTAGTTTGGGTGTCTGGAGAGATCATATTGCCACTGTCTGAATAGTCAAATACTCACATGTTCAGTTATTCAAATGCCAGTTACCAATTCTACTTGGTCTTGTCAGTATACAAGACAACCCCACCATGTCAAAACAGAGGAGATGCAACATGGATAAACCTCAAATAGAGAACTGAATGTACATGTCAGATTAAAAGACATTGCTTCCCATCAACTTAAAAAATAGTATATTAAAAATGTACCTAGGGGGAGGACGGCAAGATGGTGGCATAGAGAGGATTGGAATTTAATTAGTCCCCTGGAACAACCAATGCAACCAGGAACAACTAGTAAATAATTTGGAGTAACTGCTGGGGGACAACTGTGACTGTCCCTACATCATACAACAATCTGGACTGAGAGGAATGCCTGAGATCGCAGCATAAAATCTGTAAGTAAAAACTGCAAAACTGTGCTGGGAGTCCCCTCCCCCCACAGCAGACTTAGCTGCAAAACCTCGCTGGGGTAGAAAGCAGCATTCTCCCAGCAAGCAAATGTAGCTCAACTGAGCTTCAACTGGGGTTTTAATTAACAAATGTGGACTACTGAATACAAGCTACAAACCCCCAACAAGCAGACAAAGGCTTTTAGTGTTGACTGACCTAAAAGAACCAGAAGACTCATCTGACCCAGGAGAGGGAGCCCAGAAGACCAGGTGTTACCTGTGGCCAATTAGTGAAACTGGGAGGCCTTGTACTGGCTCTGAAAGGTGGCTTTCTGTCCCTTTTTCTCTCTCTCAACCTGAGGGGCTCAGAGGAGAGAGCTACAGCCATTTTCAGTGGAGAGAGCCTCAGCCATTTTCAGTTTGTAGCATTCTGACCCAGAAAAGGGTGGAAATAACAGAGTCAGAAAGACAATTCAAATGCAAATGATAACTCCCTAGGAGGTGTATCTTCCCTAAGAGTAAGGAGGTGGGCCCAGCTTTCCCTTCAGAACCAGACCCCAGAGCCTGGGGGAAAACAGCCAAAACAGAAACTGAAGGGACCACATCTCCTAACACCAGTCAGGAGTGACAGGCTGACAGGTGCCACCTGCTGGGCTGGTTAGGAAAAGCACAGTGACTGGAGACCTCACAGGAAAGTCTGTGATTCTTCTAAGATATACTCTGAATATAACCCCATTCTGAGACCTGAACCCATTCTGGTCTGAGAAAATCTGACTGGGGTAACCAAGAAAACCAGATGACTAGACAACAGAAAACTACAATCTATACTAAGAAAAACAAAGATATGGCCCAGTCAAAGGAACAAACTTAAACCTCAATTCAAGATACAGTCGAGATATTGTTTCACTTTAATGAAACAATCTATTAAATATTTTCAAAGAAATATGCTAAATCAAATCAATAACCAAATCAATGAGTTCATAGAAGATATAACAAAAGAGATGACAGCTATAAAGAAAACACTGGGAAAATATAAGATAGAAATCAAAAGTTTGAAAAAACAACTAGCAGAATCTATGGAAATGAAAGGCACAACACAAGAGATGAAAAACACAATGGAGATACAAGAGCAGATTTCAAGAGGCAGAAGAAAACACTCAGGAGCTGGAGAACAAGACACCTGAAATACTACACACAAATGAACAGACAGAGAAAAGAATGGAAAAATATGAGCAACATCTCAGGGAATTAAATGACAATATGAAGCTCATGGTTGTATGTGTCATGGGTGTCCCAGAAGGAGAAGAAAAGGGAAAGGGCAGAAGCAATAATAGAGGAAATAATCTGGAAATTTCCCATCTCTTATGAAAGACATAAAATTACAGATCCAAGAAGCATAACATACCAAAACAGAATAGATAAGAATAGGCCTATGCCAAGACACTTAATAATCAGATTATCAAATGTCAAAGACAAAGAGAGAATCCTGAAAGCAGCAAGAGAAAAGCAATCTGTCACATACAAAGGAATCCTGATAAGACTACATATGGATTTCTCAGTAGAAACCATGGAGGCAAGAAGGAAATGGTGTGATATATTTAAGATAGTGAAAGAGAAAAACCACCAACCAGGAATCCTATAGCTGGCAAAGTGTCCTTCAAATACGAGGGAGAGTTTAAAATATTCTCTGAAAAACAGACAATGAGAGAGTTTGTGAACAAGATACCAGCACTAAAGGGAGCACTGAGACAGATAGGAAAAGACAGGAGTGAGAGGTTTGGAACACAATTTTGGTGATGGTTAGCACAGCAATGTAAGTACACTGAACAAAGATGATTGTGAGTATGGTTGAAAGAGGAAGGTTAGGAGCATGTGGGACACCAGAAGGAAAGAGGAAAGATAAAGACTGGGACTGTATAACTCAGTGAAACCTAGAGTGCTCAACAATTGTGATAAAATGTACAAATATGTTTTTATATGAGGGAGAACAAATAAATATCAAACTTACAAGGTGTTAAAAATAGGGTGGTATTGGGGCAAAAAATACAATCAATGCATACTAGAGACTATAGTTAATAGAAACACTGTATTATACTGCCTTTAATGTAACAAAGGCAATATACCAAAGCTAAATGCCTTTAAGAGGGGGACATAATGGAAGAGTATGGGACTCTTGGCATTGGTGATGTTGTCTGACTCTTTTAGTCCACTTTAGGTTAACGCTATCTTTCCTTTTGTTGCTTTTTACCTGTAATTTTTTTCTTTCTTTTTCTTTTTCTTTTTCTTTTGTCTCTCTACTTTCTTTGACTCTGTCTCCTTCTTTGTGGAAGAAATGGAGATGTTCTTATATAGCTAGTGGTGATGCTGGTGAATACATAAATATATGACCATACAGGGAACTAGCAATTGTTTACTTAGGATGGAAAGTATGGTGGGTGAACAAAACCGTCCTTAAAAAAAAACAGATTGATGAAGAAACCTTGAGGGCACTACACTGAGTGAAATAAGTCAGACACATAAGGACAAATATTGCATGGTCTCACTGATATGAACTAATTATAATATGTATACTCACAGACATGAAATATAAGTTACCAGGATATAGAACGAGGTTAAAGAATGGGGAGCAGTTGCTTATTATGAGCAGAATATTCAACTAGGTTGAACTTAAGTGTTTGGAAAAGGACAGAGGTGATGGTAGCATGTTATTGTGAGAATAAATAACAGTGCTGAATGCTACGTGAATGAGGTGGAAAGAGGAAGCTTAGAGTCACATATGTCATAAGAAGGAAAGTTGGAGGTTAAAAGATGGGAATGTATAAAACACTGAATCTTGTGGTGGACAGTCTCCATGATTAACTGTACAAATATTAGTAATCTCTTTCATGAACTAGAAAAAATGTATGACACTATAACTAGAAGTTATTAATAGAGGGATATATAGGGAAAAAATATACCTATTACAAACTATGTTCTACAATTAGCAGTATTTTAACATTTTTTAATCAACAGTAACAAATGTATTATAGCAATACTATGAGTCAATAATGGAGAGGGGGTGTTTAGAGATACGGGAGGATTTGAGTTTTCTTTTTTTGTTTTTATTTATTTTCTGGAGTAATTAAAATGTTCTAAAAATTGACAAAAAAAATAATGTGGTGATGGATGTACAGCTGTAGGATGGTACCGTGGGCAATTCATTGTGTACTTTGGACCTTTGGATAATTGTATGGTATGTAAACAACCTCAATAAAATTAAATTTAAAAAAAAATCAATGAACCAAAAAAAATGTACCCAGTACAATGTTTAGCACAGGAACTCAATATTTGTTTGAGTGAGCCAAGTCTAGTTACAGACATCTCTGAAAAAGAATCAGGAATGCTCGAAGGAGACTGTAGAACCCTCTTGCAGAATAGAATGCTCGGCAGCACCCAAAATCTGTGAAGTCTGCTTTACTGGGAAACCTAATTTATCAAAATGTCATTGCTTTTGACTAACCTCTACAACTTAAGAGAAAGAAAGACAAAGAACATCTTGCTACTACCTGAATTTTAAAACCTCCCACGTACTAAGAGAGAATATGATTTATTCATAGCAAACCTGTAGACCTAAAACTAAACTTCAGCTTGAGAGAATGAAAACAGCAGGATCTTTTAAAAATAAAACAGCTGTCTGGGACAAATAGTCCTCTCTTTTTATTGGTGAGAGACAGAAAATTTCAGTAAAAGAAAATAATAGCTATGTCAAGTTACATTTTTATATTCTTCCCTTAAAAGTGAGGGGAAGAAAATATCCCTTTTCATCACCTGCATCTGCAAACCTCAACTCCAGATTATGCCTTAAAATATCCATTTATCTCCTATGCATTTATCCTTCCTGTTCTTTACCTTGCTCTCAATGAAGGCCATAGCACTGATAAAATCAGACTAATTATTTTCACTATTCCTGAAAGAAACAGTGGGGGGAGGGAAAGAGTGTTGTTTACATTTTCTCAGCCAAAATTTCTGATAATTACTGCCTCAGTAATATTTAGTACTATCCTTAAATATTCAGGTAAAAATATATGCTACTGTGTTTCTCCACATCTATGCATCCTTACTACTACACACCTCCCCCAGTACAGGGTAAATCTGGAAACTGGTTGTATGATATATAACACACATGGTAAACCTAGGAAATTCTCTTTAAATATTTGCCAAACGAAAAATCCTACTAATTTCAAAAACCCTTTGTTGGAAACATTTGAGCAAATATGTCTTCTAAGAGTACTTAGAAAGTTGTCTTTGTTGATACTTTAATGTAAACTGTATAAGAAGAATCTTGCTTCCCAAAAGCCAGATTAAACCATTATGTTTTTCATTTCAAGTCACTTAAACAAATAGAGCTGTCAAAACTTAATGGATCCTTCATAAGTCTGGTGCTAAAAGCATAAGTGGAACTATTCTGATACTCTCAAAAATTTTAGGCTTTCCTAAAAAATCAGATTTGTTGTTAAGAGTTTTGTTTTTATCTCCCTCAGTAGCTGGGATTTGATTGTTGTGCTTTTCCCAGTTATAACCCATGAATGATTCAGAGTACCAAGAAACCTTACCTGCAGGAGAAAGACATAGCACAAGTAAAAACATATTTGTGGGCAAGTGGACTCCTGATTAGGCAAAATAAATTTTTTTAAAAAAGGATGTAGATGGCTGGGGTTTTGAGAGAAGTTACCAATGGGACTATTATGATGAATTTAAATAAGGGACAAAGAGGCAAACCGGTCACAGTGATAATTTGTAACAAATTGTGGCTGTAGATCTTTGTTATATGAAACTTCTCCAGTTGCTTGCTGTGATATTCTACAAGCCGGGAGAATTCTCTGAGTTGAACCACCAATTTGGCCAAATAAGAACTTGAACATGACAGTGATTTCAAAACAGTGTAGATCACGTCCATGTGTCTGGCTGGGCTTATTACCGTGTTCATTCCTTCAGCCCACCTAATTGTGACACAAATGATGTTCTTCTGAAAGGCAAGCCAGCCAATAAATCAATGTATTGTGAATTTTGTTTTGATTGTATGGCATCAAGAGTAAATTTGGTGTCTTTTTATTAAGTTATAGATTGTTTTTGACAGTTGTCCGGCGCCCTCTCGCTCGGTCCCACGCGTCCTGTCCTCGGCCGGCAAGGAGAACAGAGGGAAAGAGGGAGAGACGCAGACAAACTGACACCTGAGGCACACAGTGGCAGTGAATGCAAGCCTTTTACTGGAGCCAGGAAGAAAACTTTCTCTGTTACATATTCCACACGAGGCTTTACACCCCGTGGGAGAACAACCTCTATGCGGCCGTCAGGCACGGCTCCCTGTGGGCTGTCTCCTCGAGGCTAGCGCGGGCACTTTCTTATATACGATAGTTACAACCAATGTGCAGGCACTACGTAAGCGTGTACAATAGGCTAGCAGGCAACCGCCGCCCTAAGCGTCATATGCGGAAACGGGATGCAGGCGCCATCTTGGCTCACTCGATGGGCGGGGGTAACTCGAGAGCAGGTCTCGGCGTGTCCAACAGGCCCTAACTCTAGAGCAGGTCGCGGCCCGTCCACTAGGCCCCAACCCGGGAAGCGGCTCTCCACAGACAGTCCCTCATTTTATCCTTTATTATAGAACTGAATTTTATATAGCATTTTCTAAATAAAATGTAATTTGTATAATTTATGTTTTCAATTATTTGTGCTCACATTAGTCATTTATCAATCATACCCCAACTACTGGCTTGTACTTTCAAAAAGAAAAATACATTTCCTTGTTTTATTTTAAGTTTAGTTTTCTTTTGAAAAGGAAAATAATATCTTTTGAGCACAAGTACAAAATGAAGAGACTAGAGAAGAAATCGCCATACATATAGTATAGCCCCTATATTTTTGCCTGTCTAGACTAAAATACACAAATAAATGGCCATTGAAGCTAACTACTCAACCAAATGGAGCTGTATTCATGAAGAGAATCCATGAGTAGAATTTAGACTCAATTGTCTATGATGGGAAATAGATGAGAAGGTAATACTTCAGTATACCAAAAATTGGTAAATCAATGTACCAAACACCTTGCTGATATTCTTCTCTTTCAGTCACTGAAGAATTTGATGTGGTAAATAAGTCTGAAACCCAATACTGTGTTAAAGTAAACACATCTGAAACTCAATATTGTTTTAGAAAGGCTTGTTTATTTCAAAAACATCAGTAATCAGTGTGTTTCTGGGAAATCTCATCTATTTTAATGAACCTTTTCAAAGAGTAATCAGACTAGGCTAATTTTGAGCCATTTATCTGGAACCAATATGCCAACAGAGGAATATAAAACAAAATATGATTTGGCCATCCCTATCATTATAAAAATTGGACCAATTTATGTGGGGGATTTACAAAACTTAAATAGTAAATGTTTCCCCTTATAATGTGTTATAATACCTCTAGCAAAGTATCTTTCACTGGAACAATAACCCCTTATGAATGTTTTCTTGATTTTCTTCAAAACAAACGTGCTTACTTAAAACTACACAGTGTAATGAAAGATTTATACATACTTTGTGACTTTTAAAATTCAATAAAATATCCCACTATTCTATCACTGTTAAATTTTCAATTCAAATGTTCCAAACTCCATATTAGGATTATGCCTGAATCGATATTTATCCAAAGTATGTTTAATGGCACAATTCCTATCTGGAAGATAGAGCAATTCCACAGCTTAAAAAACTCTATCTGAGCCCTGTTCAATGCCACTAAATATTTTCTACAAACTTTAAAAGCTTCCAAGAAGTTTCTTTGTCTGCATAACCTCTGCTAAATATTTTCTATAAACTGTAAAAGCTTCCAAGAAGTTTCTTTGCCTACATAACCTCTGCTACGCGATGTATTTATTTACTGTATCTTAGTCTGAAGATAAAAAATAGCAGTTCAATTTAAAGAGTTCCCTGGGTTCTCCTAGGAACTGCAGAACACTTGTGTAACTTAAAAAGTGTATACAATAAATGAATGTCTATATTTCTTTGCATAAATATTTCTAAAATATTAATTTCAATGCCTACACCTAAACAAAATCTGAAGATTTAATGACTACAGATTTGAGCCCAAAGTGTTTATGAAAATCAGTGCAAATACCAGGCTAACTGTTTGGTGAGGGTCTTATATCCCAAGAGCTTAGTCTTCTTTCTGGTTCATAATTATGTATACAGTAAATACATATTGGACACATGCAGGAAACAGTTGGTTGAGATATATGCACACATTCCGTAACAGATGCAAATATATGAATTGTCAGTTTTCAGAAAAAGATTGTTCAGGAAGGGTAAAATGAGCCCTCAGCTCACCTTAGTTAAGTACGTTTTACTGTTTGTTTGACTACCCCTTTAGACCACTGCATCATACTTTTTTTAAAAATTCAATTGAACAAGTATTCATTGAAAACCTACTATGTACATGGCATTTTGCTAAATAAATCTGTCGAATGTTTGGATATTTCAATCCCCTTTCATCAACACAAAGAGTTTGTGTTCAATGAAGCAACTGAACTCTATATTAGAAAAATTGAACTTTCTGTTACTCGCTTACAAGCTCACAGCAGCATCTGTAACATAGAGCCAAAATTTTTTAAACAATGGCCACTTTTGAAGTGTCAGACTGAAAGCCCTAAGTTGCTTAAGTGCTTCAAAAAGATGCCAAATTGCAAAAGGGCAGGAGAGTGGAGGGGGAGTGACATTACAATCCTGTCTCCAGTTTCCTGATAGTGAAATTTTAAGTACTCAAGATGAGTTACCCGGATGTGCACGAAATCTTTTTAAGAGATATTTCATGAGAGACAAGCTTTAATGAGATGGTCTAAGAGTAATCTTATCTCCTAGCATGAAGTACCAGTAGCTCTGTCTCTAAGATCAGAATGGAAAGAATGCTTTGCATGAAAATAATTTATTTGACACTGAATCACTATAATAAATCAAAATAGCAGTGTAGAGATAACTGTATCTCTGCTTCCACTCAGTGATCCTGGATGGGAGGAGAGGTATAACACACAAGCAACAGAAGTGGCAATAATGCACGTAAGTGACAAGGTCTTTGCTGGTTTCTTCCAGTGGGGGTTGGGGGAGTGGGAGGAGCTTCCCTATTTCCTAGAGTGGACATGGATTCTTCCAGCTCTTGAAAGATGCCAGCCTCTGGAGATAGTCAGTGACAGCCAAGCTACTGGAGGTGCCTCAGAGGCACCTGTGGACATAATTTCCACAAAGATGCTATGATCTAAAGGAATGTCCGGTCATTTGTTTCCTCCATAATTCAATATTGCCTCCAGATAACTTTAACACAAATCTTTTCAGATCTGTAGGTTAAAACAAACTCGCATAATTTGCCTTTTAAACTTTCCCAGCAATAAAGTGTGATTTACAGCCTCTTTATTTTATTAGACAAACACTTGTATAACACATTTACTATGTGTCAGGCACTTTCTAAATTGACTTACAAATACGACCTCCTTTGATGTTTGTAAAAACAGTATGAGTTAGGTAATATTACTATTATTCCTACTTTACAAATAAAGAAACTGAGGCAGGGAAAATGAGTGGGTAACTTGTCCAAGTCATGCTGCAATGAAGTGGCAGAGCTTCAGGTCAGAACCCACATGATCTGGCCCTAGTGTTCAGGCTCATAACTATTCTGCTATGCACCGCTTATGAGTGATCCTTCTTTTAATGGCACATGCACTATATTTGAATCTATAACCTTCCATTTGTCAGCTGTTTGACCTGGGCAAATTATTTGCTTCCTCCCTCTACAAAGTAGGGATATTACCTACTCAAATTAAATGCACTGGAGTATATAAAGCTAGATTCTGCATGGTGTCTTGCATGTAGTAAGCCTATCACACCTGTTGTGTTAGTTTTATCACACAGTTATCAGTAGTGACAGCAGGATATCATCACAAAAATGAAATAATAATGGCTACTATTTTTCAGTGCCTCTTAAACATAATTTTTACAATTCATTATCTCATTTAATCTTTGCAACAATGCTGCAAAGAAAAGATGATTTCCATTTTCATGTTAAAAATACAAGGTTGAATAATAAGCCTGAGACCTAATAACTACAAAGTTGTGTGTGTGTGCATGTATATATGAGTGTGTGTGATTTTTGGAATGAGAGTGAGAGAGAAAATAAGGCAGGAGGTGGGGGAATGGTTGCCTGTATGTGTGTGTGTGTGAGTTCTGAAATAAACAAATATGATGGTTTGAAGTTGTATATACCCCAGAAAAGATCATGTCCTTTACTCCATCCCTGTGAGTGCAAATCTATTGTAGGGAGAACCTTTTCCTAATGCAATTTCATTGAAATATATTCACATACCATACAATCATCCAAAGTGTACAACAGTTGTTCACAGTACTGTCATATAGTTCTGTATTCATCACCACAATTTTTGAACATTTTCATTACTCCAGAAAATAAAAGTCATAAAAATAAAAGTATAAAGAACACCCAAAACATCCCATACTCCTCCTCTACTATTATTCATTTACTTTTTTCCTCATTTTTCTACTCATCTGTCCATATAGTAGATAAAGGGAGTGTGAGTCACAAGGTTTTCACAATCACACAGTCACACTGTATAAGCTACATAGTTATACATTCATCTTCAAGAATCAATTCTGGATTGCAGTTCAACAATTTCAGATATTTCCTTCTAGCTATTCTAGTACACTGAGAACTAAAAAAGGATCTCTATACAGTATATAAGAATAATTACCAGAATGACCTCTTGACTCCATTTGAAATCTTTCAAGCTACTGAAACTTTGTTTCATTTCTCTTCCCCCTTTTGGTCCAGAAGGCTTTCTGAATCCTATGAAGCTGGGCCCAGGCTCATCCCTGGGAGTCATTTCCCATGTTTCCAGGAGGACCTACACCCTTGGGAGTCATGTCTCATGTAGGGGGAAGGAGGCAAGTGTAGGTGGGACATTTAGAGTAGGTTATTTCAATTGAGATGTGGCTCACCTCATTCAAGGTGGGCCATAATACTCTTACTAGAGTCCTTTATTAGAGGATAAAACACAAAAAAAGCCCCAGAGAAGCTGAGAGAGGGCACACAGAAAACAGAAAGGAAGCCACTGAAGACAGAAGCTGAAGCAATGAAACCTGGGAGAGAAGGACCAACAGAAGTTGGCCATGTGCATTGCCTTGTCACAGAGGAGGCCAGATATTGTCTGATGATGCCTTGATTTGGACATTCTCACACTTCAGAAATGTAAACTTGTAAGTTAATAAATCCTCATTGTAAAAGCCAACTCTTTTCTGTTAATTGCATTTCATCAGCTTTAGCAAACTGAAACAACAAGCTTAAAATTTAACTGCCCTCATAGTTGTAACATCATCCACATGGTGACATAAGACATCCCCTGAAAAAGCCTCTGCAGAGATTTAGCAAATAAAAGGACAAATCCCACTTGCTTAGAACTCTGGAGGATGGTAGAGACTGGAGAAGGACTCTACAAACACTGAATTAAAGAAACAAAAATCTCAGGCTGGAGAATTCCATCCTGGAAGCTGGTCAGTTCTCATTCCCCTCCCATCACTCAGTCCTGCATAGCTTGAGAGTCACACAGAGGCAGCAAGGACTGGGTCCTTCCCACCATGGACTGAGACTGTAAAGTGACTCACAGCAGTGAGTTAAAACTCCACACATATTCAGCACACGAACCTAAGTCCACAAAGACGCAGGGCAGAACATAAGCCACTGAAGAGTCCTGCATACAAAAAGGGCCCCCAGGGGCGAAGAGACAGAGAGAAAAAGAGACACAGAGAGAGAGAGAGAGACCTCAATAGAAAGGCTGGTAAGAACTTTTGTGCCTGCATTAATCCAGTTTTAGTTGTCTGGACACTTAAAGGCAAATGGACTTTTCTGAAGTGACCTGTTTTTCAGGGCTTACCCCATCTGGCTCATCAGGGTGGAATACCATAATGGGGAAGAAACTGGAGTTTGAAAAGCCTCACAGAAAAAAAATATGGGGATAAACTAAAAATATGGTGGATCCCAGAACTGAAAAGTCTAAGGAAAACAGGGCAATGAGTGAAGAAGAGAATTTAAACAAATCATAGGAGCTGGGAAGAAAAGTCTACATGAAAACAAACAAACAGATCAAGATTTCCAGGGAAGGAACAGAGGAAAGGAAGCTCTCTCCTGGAGGTGAAGCAATTGTACAAAAAGTGCAGTATTAAAAATTGCAGCATATATCCAGGGCAAGAAGCAGATGAAGAAGAGCTGAGAAAATCAGAAAGCTAAACACTGGCTATTCTAAAGGTCTAGAATAAGTCACACCAAGCATCAAAGAAGAGCCTTAACACAAAGCCAATCAACAATAAAACACTAGAAAAGGAGAAAAGGACTTTCAGAGTTAACCCATCAAGATAATAAGATGTTCAACATAAGAAAATCAATGTATCACAAAACGTTAACAAATCAAAAGAGAAAAATCAAATGATCATCTCAATAGATGCTGAGAAGGAATTCAACAAAATCCAACATCACTTTTTGATAAAAACACTTCAAAAGGTAGGAATTGAAAGAACGTCCTCAAGATGACAAAGAGCATTGTGATGTTTAGGTTCATGTGTCAACTTGGCCAGGTGACCCAGCTGTCTGGTCAAGCAAACACTGGCCTAACAATTGCTGTGAGGATGTTTGAGGCTGGTTAATAAACCAACAGGCTGGTTTATTAAATCATCAGTCAGTTGACTGCAGCTGTGACTGATGACTTATCAAAGGGTGTGCCTTCCACAATGAGAGAATGCAATTGGCTGGATTTAATCCAATTAATCAGTTGAAGACTTATAAGCAAGACAGATAGAGGACCTTCACTTCTTCTTCGGCTGCCCAGTGAAGCATTTCCTGAGGAGTTTGTCGAAGTTGCCGGTTCGTTTCCTGAGGAGTTCATCGAACACGTCCGTCGAAGATCCCAGTTCATTTCCTGAGGAGTTCGTCGAAGTTGCCGGTTCATTTCCTGAGGAGTTCATTGGACATCTTCCTTGGAGTTGACAGTTTGTTGACAGCTCTACAGAATTTGGACTCATGCATACCCACAGCTGCGTGAGTCACTTTTACAATTTGATAATCAGAGACATCTCTCATTGATTCGGTTTCCCTAGAGAACGCTAACTAATACAAGCATATATGAAAAACCCACAACCAGCAGAGTACTCAATGGCAAGAGACAGAAAGCCGTACCTCTAAGATCAAGAATGAGACAGTCACCACTGTTATTCAACATCGTGCTAAAAGTGCTAGCAAGGGCAATCCAGCAAGACAAAGAAATAAAAGGCATCCAAATTGGAAAAGAAGAAGTAAAACTGTCATTGGTCGCAGATGATATGATCTTATATCTGGAAAACCCTGAGAAATCAACAATAGAGCTACTAGAGCTAATAAATAAATTTAGCAAAGTAGCAGGATACAAGATAAATGCACATAAGTCAGTAATGTTTCTATATGCTAGAAATGAACAAAGTGAAGAGACACTCAAGAAAAAGATACCATTTTCAATAGCAACTAAAAAAATCAAGTACCTAGGAATAAACTTAACCAAAAATGTAAAAGACCTATACAAAGAAAACTACATAACTCTACTACTAAAAGAAATAGAAAGAGACCTTAAAAGATGGAAAAATATTCTATGTTCATGGATAGGAAGCTAAATGTCATTAAGATGTCAATTCTACCCAAACTCATCTACAGATTCAATGCTATCCCAATCAATATCCCACAACCTATTTTGCGGTCTTGGGAAAGCTAGCTATCAAATTTATTTGGAAAGGGAAGATGTCTCAAATTGCTAAAGACACTCTAAAAAAGAAAAATGAAGTGGGAGGACTTACACTCCCTGACTTTGAAGCTTATTATAAAGCCAGTAGTCAAAACAGCATGGTACTAACACAAAGATAGACATATGGATCAATGGAACTGAATTGAGAATTCAGAGATAGAACCCCAGATCTACAGCCAACTGATCTTTGATAAGGCCCCCAAGCCACTGAACTGGGACATAACAGTCTCTTCAACAAATGTGGCTGAGAGAATCGGATATCCATATCCAAAAGAATGAAAGAGGACCCCTACCTCACATCCTACACAAAAATTAACTCAAAGTGGATCAAAGACCTCAATATAAAAGACAGTACTATAAAACTCCTAGAAGATAATGTAGGGAGACATGTTCAAGACCTTGTATTAGGTGGCCACTTTCTAGACCTTACACCCAAAGCACAAGCAACAAAAGAAAAAATAGATAAATGGGAACTCCTCAAGCTTAGAAGTTTCTGTAACTCAAAGGAATTTGTCAAAAGGTGAAGAGGCAGTGGGAAAAAATTTTGGAAACCATGTATCTGACAAAAAACTGATATCTTGCATACATAAAGAAATCCTACAACTCAATGACAATAGTACAGACAGCCCAATTATAAAATGGGCAAAAGATATGAAAAGACAGTTCTCTGAAGAGGAATACAAATGGCCAAGAAACACATGAAAAAATGTTCAGCTTTCCTAGCTATTAGAGAGATGCAAATTAAGACCACAACGAGATACCATCTCACACCAATTAGAATGGCTGCCATTAAACAAATAGGAAACTACAAATGCTGGACAGGATGTAGAGAAATTGGAACTCTCATTCATTGTTGGTGAGACTGTACAATGGTTCAGCCACTCTGAGTCAGTCTGGCACTGCCTTAGAAAACTAGATACAGAGTTACCCTTTGATCCAGCAATTGCACTTCTCGGTATATACCCAGAAGATCTGAAAGCAGTGACACAAACAGATATCTGCACACCAATATTCATAGCAGCATTATTCACAATTGCCAAGAGATGGAAACAACCCAAATGTCCTTCAACAAATGAGTGGATAAATAAAATGTGGTATATACCCACGATGGAATACTATGCAGCTGTAAGATGGAACAATGTCATGAAACATATGACAACATGGATGAACCTTGAAGACATAATGCTGAGCAAAATAAACCAGGCACAAAAAGAGAAATATTATAATGTGAACATTGAAAAATGTAAAACAAATGGCTTATAATGTAGAACGTAGGGGAACTAGTGATAGAGAGCAATTAAGGAAGGGGGAATGATAACCCAATAAGAACAGATAAGCTGTTGTGGGTAAATTTAATGTTCTAGGAATGCCCAGGAATGACTATGGTTTGTTAATTTCTGATGGGTATGGTAGGAACAAGTTCACAGAAATGTTGCTATATTAGGTTATTTTCTTGGGGTAGAGTAGGAACATGTAGGAAGCAAAGTATTTATCTTAGGTTAGTTGTCTTTTTCTTACTCCCTTGTGATGGTTTGTTTGAAATGTTTATTTTTTTATTTTTTTTTTATATAGTTGATTTTTAAAAAAAGAGATAATTAAAAAAAATGGAAAAAATATGCAGAGCCCGTTTGAGGAGCTGGTGGAGAATGCAGGGGTGTTGGGCTTCCCCACTTTGATGGTTGATGATGTGCTCACAGACATAGGGGACTAGTGGTTTGATGGGTTGAGCCCTCTACCACAGGACTTGCCCTTGGGAAGACTGTTGCTGCAAAGGAGAGGCTAGGCCTCCCTATAATTGTGCCTAAGAGCCTCCTCGCGAATGCCTCTTTGTTACTCAGATGTGGCCTTCTCTCTCTAGCTAAGCCAACTTGGCAGGTGAAATCACTGCCCTCCCCCCAACGTGGGATCAGACACTCAGGGGAGTGACTCTCCCTGGCAACGTGGAATATGACTCCCGGGGAGGAATCTAGACCTGACATCGTGGGATGGAGAACATCTTCTTGACTGAAAGGGAGATGTGAAAGGAAATGAAATAAGCTTCAGTGGCAGAGAAATTCCAAAAGGAGCCGAGAGGTCACTCTGGTGGGCACTCTTATGCACAATATAGACAACCCTTCTTAGGTTCTAATGAATTGGGGTAGCTGGTGGTAGATACCTGAAACTATCAAACTACAACCCAGAACCCATGAATCTTGAAGACAATTGTATAAAAATGTAGCTTATGAGGGGTGACAATGGGATTGGGAAAGCTATATGGACCACATTCCTCTTTGCCTAGTTTATGGATGGATGAGTAGAAAAATGGAGGAAGGGAGAAAACAAACAAACAAACAAACAAAGGCACCCAGTGTTCTTTTTTACTTTAATTGCTCTTTTTCACTTTAATTTTTATTCTTGTTATTTTTGTGTGTGTGGTAATGAAGGTGCCAGGGATTGATTTTGGTGATGAAGGCACACCTGTGTGGTGGTATTGTGAACAATTGAATGTATGCTTTGTTTTGTATGACTCCATGATATGTGAATATAACTCAATAAAATGAATAAAAATTTTTAAAAAAAAGCACGAACCAACTATATGTTTTTTACAAGAGTCTCACCTTAGACCCAAAGACAAAAGTAGGTTGAAACTGAAAGGATGGAAAAAGATATTTCATGCAAATAGTAACCAAAAAGAGCTGGGGTAGTTATACTAATATTGGAAAAAATAAACTTTAACTCAAAAGCTGTTATAAGAGACAAAGAATAGCACTATCTATTTAAAAAAAGGGAAATCCACCAAGAAGAATTAACAATCATAAATGTTTATGCACATAATCATGGTGCCTCAAAATACACGAGGCAAACACTAACAAAACTGAAGGGAGAAATAGACACCTCTACAATAATAGCTGGAGACTTCAATACAACACTCTCATAAATAGACAGAACATCTAGATAGAAGATCAATAAAGAAACAAAGAATGAATAATAAAATAAACGAACTAGACCTAACAGACATATACAGAACACTGCAGCCCAAAACAGCAGGATATATAATCTTCTCAAGTGTGCATGGATTATTATCCAGGATATACCACATGATGAGTCACAAAATAAGTCTCAATAGGGGACTCGGGCAAGATGGCAGCATAGAGAGGAGTGGAAGCTAAGTAGTCCCCCTGGAACAACTACAAAAAACCAGAAACAACTAGTAAATAATCCAGAATAACTGAGGGGGGACAAACGAGACCATCCACTCATCATACACCAACCTGAATTGGGAGGAATGCCCGAGAACACAGCATAAAATCTGTAAGTAAAACCTGCGGAACCAGGTCGGGAGACCCCCTCCCCCACAGCCCGAGCTGCAAAGCCTCAAGGTGCCAGAGGGAAGCTCTCTCCCAGCAAGCGAATATAGCTCAGCTGAGTTCCAACTGGGGTTTTAAGTAGCAAGTGTGAACTGCTCACTACAGGTACGCAGCCCCAAAAAACAGACAGAGGCTTTGGGTGACGACTGACCTGGGAGAGCCGGAGGGTTGCCTTGGACTGGGTCTGAAGGAGACTATCTGTTTCTTTTTTGGCTCAGTGGAGAAAGCCCCAGTCATTTTCAGTTTCCAGGGCTGTGACTCTGGGAAGGGTGGAGACACCACAAGCAGAGAGCAAGACCATTGAAATGCTAATGACCTCCACCTGAGGGTCTGTCTTCTCTAGGAGGAAAGGGGTGGGGCCCTTTCCATTCAGAACCAGACCTCAGAGCCTGGGGGAACACGGCCATACCTCCTCACACCAGTCAAGAATTATAGGCTAACAGGCATCACCTGCTGGGCAGAAAAGCACAGTGACCCGAGGCATCAAAGGGTGGAGCAATTTTCTAAGACACACCCACAGGGAAACCAGATACTGAATATTTCTTCCCTCTGGGACCTGAGCCTGTTCTGGTCTGGGAAATCCTGATTTGGATAACCAAGGAAACCATGCCTAGACAACAGAAAATTACAACCTACACTAAGAAAAACAAAGTTATGGCCCAGTCAAAGGAACAAACGTACACTTCAACTGAGATACAGGAATTTAAACAACTAATGCTAAATCAATTCAAAAAGTTTAGAGAAGATATTGCAAAAGAGATAGAGGCTGTAAAGGAAGCACTGGGCATGTATACGGCAGAAATCAAAAGTTCAAAAAACCTACTAGTAGAATCTATGGAAATGAAAGGCACAACACAAGAGATGAAAGACACAATGGAAACATACAACAGCAGATCTCAAGAGGCAGAAGAAAACACTCAGGAACTAGAGAACAAAACACCTGAAAGCCTGCACGCAAAGGAGCAGATGGAGAAAAGAATGAAAAAATATGAGCAACGTCTCCAGGAACTCAAGGATGAAACAAAGTACAATAATGTACGTATCATTGGTGTCCCAGAAAGAGAAGAGAAGGGAAAGGGGGCAGAAGCAATAATAGAGGAAATAATTAATGAAAATTTCCCATCTCTTATGAAAGACATAAAATTACAGATCCAAGAAGCGCAGCATACTCCAAACAGAAA
Source organism: Choloepus didactylus (assembly GCF_015220235.1). Lineage (NCBI taxonomy): Eukaryota > Metazoa > Chordata > Mammalia > Pilosa > Megalonychidae > Choloepus > Choloepus didactylus. Next base: position 34,041,714 of record NC_051307.1, read on the forward strand.
AGATATCAATAGGCCTACACCAAGACACTTAATAATCAGATTATCAAATGTCAAAGACAAAGAGAGAATCCTGAAAGCAGCAAGAGAAATGCGATCCATTACATACAAAGGAAGCTTAATAAGACTATGTGCGGATCTCTCAGCAGAAACCATGGAGGCAAGAAGGAAGTGGTGTGATATATTTAAGATACTGAAAGAGAAAAACCACCAACCAAGAATCCTGTATCCAGCAAAGCTGTCCTTCAAATATGAGGGAGAGTTCAAAATATTTTCTGACAAACAGACAATGAGAGACTTTGTGAACAAGACACCTGCCCTACAGGAAATACTAAAGGGAGCACTACAGGGTGATAGAAGACAGGAGTGTGTGGAACACAATTTTGGGAGATGGTAGCACAACAATGTAAGTACACTGAACAAAGGTAACTATGAATACGGTTGAGAGAGGAAGATGGGGAGCATGTGAGACACCACAAGAAAGGAGGAAAGATAATAACGACTGGGACTGTGTAACTTGGTGAAATCTAGAGTAGTCAACAATTGTGATAAAATGTACAAATATGTTCTTTTACGAGGGAGAACAAGCAAATGTCAACCTTGCAAGGTGTTAAAAATGGGGAGGCATTGGGGGAGGGATGCAATCAGCATAAACTAGAGACTGTAACTAATAGAATCATTGTATTATGCTTCCTTTAATGTAACAAAGGTGATATACCAAGGTGAATGCAGATAAGAGGGGGGGATAGGGGAGGCATGTTAGACACTTGACATTGGTGGTATTGTCTGATTCTTTACTCTACTTTGATTTAAGGTTATTTTTCCTTTTGCTGCTTCCTAGCTCTCGTTCTTTTTTCCTCTTTCTTTTGCCTCTCTACCTTCTTTGACTCTCCCTCCTGCCTTGTGGAAGAAATGCAGATGCTCTTATATAGATAGTGGTGAAGGTGGTGAACACATAAATGTATGACCATGCAGAAAACCATCGATTATTTACTTGGGATGGAATGTATGGTGAGTGAACAAAACCATATTAAAAAAAATTGGGTTGATGACAAAACCTCGAGGGCAATATACTGAGTGAAATAAGCCAGACACATTAGGACAATTATTGCAGGGTCTCACTGATGGGAACTAATTACAATATGTAAACTCATAGACATGAAATATAAGGTACCAAGATATAGGACGAGGCTTAAGAATGGGGAGTGGTTGCTTAGTATGAGCAGAATGTTCAATTAGGATGAACTTAAATGTTTGGAAATGAACAGGGGTGTTGGTAGCAAGATGTGAGAATAACTAACAGTGCCAAATGGTGTGTGAATGAGGTGGAAAGGGGAAGCTCAGAGTCATATATGTCACCAGAAGGAAAGTTGGAGGTCAAAAGATGGAAATGTATAAAACTGAATCCTATGGTGGGCAATGTCCATGATCAACTGCACAAATACTAGAAATCACTTCATGAACCAGAACAAATGTATGACAATACAATTAGAAGTTAATAATAGAGGGGCATATAGGGAAGAACTATATACCTATTACAAACTATATACTACAGTTAGTAGTATTTCAACATTTTTTCATAAACAGTAACAAATGTACTATATCAATACTAGGAGTCAACAATTGAGGGGGGTTGGTTAGGGATAGGGGAGGATTAGAGTTTCCTTTTCTTTTTTTCTTTTTTCATCTTTCACTTTATTTCTTGTCTGGAGTAATGAAAAGTTTCTAAAAATTGAACAAAAATTAAGTGTGATGGATGCACAGCTGTATGAGGGTACCCAGGGGCAACTGATTGTACACTTTGGATCTTTGGATAATTGTATGGTATCTGAACAATCTAAATAAAAATGAAAAAAAAAATAAGTCTCAATAAATTTAGAAAGATTGAAACTATACAAAGTATCTTCTCTGACCATAATGGAATGAAGCTGGAAATCAATAACAGGTGAAGACCTGGAAAATCCACAAATGTATGGAAGTTAAATAATACTCTCCTAAACAATCAACAGGTTGAATAAGAAATAGCAAGGGAAATCAGTAAATATCTCTAAACAAATGAAAATGAGAACAAAACATATCAGACTTATGGTATGCAGCAAAGGCAGTGCTGAGAGGGAAATGTATAGCCCTGAATGCCTACATTTAAAAAGATAAAGAGCAAAAACCAAAGACCTAACTGCATACCTGTAGGAACTAGAAAAAGAAAAGCAAACCAACTCCAAAGCAAGCAGAAGGAAAGAAATAAAGATTAGAGCAGAAATAAATGAAATTGGGACTAAAAAAAACAATAGAGAGAAGTAATAATACCAAAAGTTGGTTCTTTAAAAAGATTAATAAAATTGGCAATCCCTTAGCTAGGCTGACAAAGAAAACAAACAGAGAGAAAATGCAAATAATAAAATCATAAATGAGAGGGCAGACATTACTACTGACCCCACAAAATAAAAAGAATCCTAAGAGGATAGTATGAAGTACTGTATGGCAACAAATTAGAAAATGTAGATGAAATAGACAAATTCCTAGGGACACACAAACAACCTACACTTACTCTACAAGAAATAGAACAGACCAATTACAGGTAAAGACCTCCCTAAAAAGAAAAGCCCAGGAGCAGGTGGCTTCACAGTTGAATTCTACCAATAATTCCAGGAAGAATTAATAGTAATCCTGCTAAAGCTATGCAAAGATTTTAAGAGAAGGGAACACTAATTTATTCTATGAGACCAACACCACCATAATACCAAAGCCAGATAAATATATTACAAGAAAATAAAATCACAGACCAATTTCTCTAATGAAAATGGGTGCAAAAACCCTCCACAAAATCCTTGCCAATCAAATTGAACAGCACATTAAAAGAATTATACACCATGATCAAGTGGGTTTTATCTCAGGTATGCAAGGGTGGTTCAACGTGAGAAAATCAATTAACGTAATACATCACATCAACAAAACAAAAGGGTAAAAAAATTTATTTATATATATATATATATACACACACATATATAAAGAAATACTACAACTCAACAACAATAGTACAAACAGCCCAATTATAAAATGGGCAAAAGATATGAAAAGTAATTTTTCTGAAGAGGAACTACAAATGGCTAAAAAACACATGAAAAAATGTTCATCTTCACTAGCTATTTGGGAAATGAAAATCAAAACCACAATGAGATATCATCTCACACCAATAAGAATGGCTGCCATTAAACAAACAGGAAACAATAAATGCTGTAAAGGATGTGGAGAAATTGGAACACTTATTCATTGCTAGTGGTAATGTATACTGGTACATCTGCTGTAGAAGATAGTTTGGCAGTTTCTCGGAAAACTAGATATCGAATTACCCTATGATCCAGCAATTCCACTTCTTGTTATATACCCAGAAGATTTGAAAGCAGTGACATGAACAGATAGTTGTACACCAATATTCATAGCAGAACTGTTCACAACTGCCAAGAGATGGAAACAATCCAAGTATCCTTCAACAGAGGATTGGAAAAACAAAATGTGGTATATACATACAATGGAATACCATGCAGCAGTAAGAAGGAATGAGGTTCTGAAACATACAGCAACATGGATGAACCTCGAATATATAATGCTAAGTGAAATAAGTCAAACACAAAAGGAGAGATATTGTATGTTATCACTTCTATGAACTCCCTGAAAAATGTAAAATTGATGTCTTATAATGTAGAATATTGGGGACCTAGTGATAGAAGTTAATGGAGGGGTATGATAATCTATTATGTTCAGATATGTTAATGATGGTGAATTCAAAGGTATGGGAATGGATGGGGTGATGATTGTTAATGGGATTATAAGTATCAGAGCTGTATTGAAGGTGAATAGGATTGAAAGGAGTTGTTTAAAGGCATGTTTCCCACAAATCAACACTACAAATATAGATACATGTTTGCATGATATACTTCTAAGGTATGGCACTAGTACAGAGAGTTGACAACAGATTCGTGTATGGGAAAAATCTACCTATTGCATACTAGGGACTATAATTAATAGGAATATCTTACTAGTACACACAAATACTAGGGACAAATAATTAAGGGCTGAAAAGAGCTCTGAGGTGATTTGGGTCATGAGAATTGTTTAAAATGGAGAGTAATAAGGATTGTACAACTAAGTGATGATAATGTGAGATATGGGTGGATTATCATGGACATAACATATGCTATGTGACCTCAGGAACCCCCTACTTTATAAGCCAGGTCCTCAATCTTGAGGCTTGCTCCTGTGAAACTTATGGTTGTAAAGGGGAGGCTAAGCCCACTTGTAGTTGTGCCTAGGAGTCACCTCCAGAGAACCTCTTTGGTTGCTCAAATGTGGACTTTCTCTTTAAAAAAAAATCATATGATTATCTTTTTGACATAGAAAATGCATAAACATATCCAATAAAGGATATATAAAGAAATCCTACAGCTCAACATAAAAAGACAAATGACCCAATTTTAAAATGAGCAAATGACATTTCTCTGAAGAGGATATACAAATGACTAAAAAGCACATGAAAAGATGTTCAACATCATTAGCTCTTAGGGAAATTCACATCAAGACCACAATAAGATATCATTTCACATTCACTAGAATGGCTACAATTTAAAAAAAAAACAAAAAAAAAAAACAGAAGATTGCAAGTGTTGGAGAGGATGTGGAGAAATTGGAAACTCATTCATTCCCGGTGGAAGTGTTAAATGGCACAATGGCTGTGGAAGATACTATGGCAGGAAGCTAAATATAGAATTACCATATGACCTGTCAACCCCACTACTAGGTATGTACCCAGAAGAATTAAAAGCAGGGGCTCAAACAGGTATTTGCACACCAATGTTCATAGTGGTATTATTCACAATTACCAAAAGATAGAAGCAACCTGTTTTGTTCTGCTAAAGCTGCCAGAATGTGATATACCAGAAATACATTGGGTTTTATGATGGAGGCTTATTAATTCACAAATTTAGAGTTCTAAGGCCATGAAAATGTCCCAATTGAAGCATCAACAGGACAATACCTTCTCTGAAGAAAGGCCGATGGCATCTGGGGTTCCTATGTCACATCATGGCTAGAGTCTGCTGGTATTTGATGATGAAATATTATTCAGCCATCAAAAGGAATGAAGTCTTGATGCATGTGACAACAGGGATGAACCTTGAGGACATTATGCTGAGTGAAATAATTTAGAATCTAGTATATAGGTTACCAGAGGATAGACTGGGGTAGAGAATGGGAAGCTGATGCATAATTTGTACAGAATTTCTATTTAGGTTGACTGTAAAGATTTGGAAATGGATGATGGTGATGGTAGCACATTATTGTCAGTGAATGTGAATGTGGTTGAAATGAGAAGCTTTGGTCATATATGCTACTAGAATGAAAGTTAGGAGATAAAACATGGGACTGTTAACACAGTGAACCCTATTGTGGATGATAGACTGGGATTAATAGCACAAGTATAAGAAGGTTCATCCATGAATTATAGCAATTGTACAACACTCATAGAAGGCATTAATAATAGAGTGGTATATGGGGGAAGCTACACCTAATATAAACTATGAACTATAAATAATAGAATATTAACTATATTAATATTTGTTCTTCCCATTGCTTTGCTTTATTTTGCTTGGAATTTTTTTATTTGACAAAATAATTTTAAAATAAAAATAGAATATTAAAGAATATTTTAATATTCTTTAATCAATTGTAACAAAGATACCACACTAATGCAAAGTGCCAACAATAGGGGCATATACAGGAACTTCGTTTTTTTCACATGACTTTTCTGTAAACTTACAACTTCTCTAATTAAAAAAAATAATTTTAAAAAAGACATTGTGCTGAGTGAAATAAAGCACAGAGTACTACATATTGTATGAGCCATCTACATGAAATGAAAATATCAATAAGTCTATAAAGGCAAAAATGGATTAGTGATTATGTAAGGATGGGGAAGGATAGAGGGCTTGACAGGTGATGCTAAAGGGTATGAGGTTTTTCTTTTTGTAGTAATTAAAATGTTTTAAAATTGTATGAACGAAGAGGATCTGGTTAGGACTAAGGCAAATCAGGCCCAAGGGTAAAGGACAATACTGACTGGGTGTTAAAACTACAACTTAAGTGTGAGACCAAGGGAAGAGATGTCTATCTGGTGCAGGATCTATATTTTCTGTAGTACACTAGATAATTTAACTTTTACAGTTTGTTCGAACACCATAGGTGCAGGGAATGGTGAATGGGAAATGGGATTTGGTGAGTTTGTACAGGCTGGGGTGAAAACCCGCTATATCCCAGAGTGATATAGGCAGACAGTATAAGCGTATTTGCAGCTTCCCAGCCCCCCACCCCACCCCACCCCCGAGGAGCTGGGGAGAAATGCGGAAATGTTGGACTCCCCCACCTGGGCTATTGCTGATTTTCCCGCAAATATTGAGGAATGCCAACTTAGTGGGCTGAGCCCTGGATCTGGTGGCTTCCCCCTGTGAGGCTAGTTGCTGCAAGGGAGAGGCTAAGCCCACTTACAATTGTGCCTAGGAGTCCACCCCAGAGAGCCTCTTTGTTGCTCGGATGTGGTCCCCTCTCTCACTAAGCCCACTCAGCAAGTGAACTCACTGCCCTCCCATGGTGACTCCCAGGGGTGTGAGTCCCCCTGGCAATGCAGGAAATGATTCCTGGAGATGAGCCTGGACCCAGCACTGTGGAATTGAGAGGATCTTTTTGACCAAAAGGGGGAAGAGAGATGAAACAAAATATGATTCCAGTGGCTGAGAGATTTCAAATGGAGTTGAGAGGTCACTCTGGAGGGTATTCTTATGCACTATATAAATATCACCTTTTAGTCTTTAGTGTGTTGAAATGGCTAGAGGGAAATACCTGAAGCTGTCAAACTGCAACCCAGTGACCTTGATTCTTGAAGACGATTGTATAACTATGTAGCTTGCACAGTGTGACTGTGTGACTGTGAAAACCTGGTGGCTCACACTCCCTTTATCCAGTGTATGGACAGATGAGTGGAAAAATGGGGACAAAAATTAGATGCAGAATACAGTGGGATGAAGGGGATGGAAAGACTTAGGTGTTCTTTTTTGCTTTTATTTTTATTTTGGAGTAAGCAAAAGGTTCAAAAATTGATTCTGGTGATGAACCCATAACTGCATGATGGTGCTGTGAATAATAGATTGTACACTGTGGATGACTGTAGGGTGTGTGAATTCATCTCAATTAAACTGTATTAAAAAAGTAAATGAACAATGGGAGGAGGAGGAGAATGGGATGTTTGAGATGTTCTTTTATATTTTAACCTTTATTTATTTTTTGTAGTAATGAAAATGTTCAAAGTTTGATTTTGGTAATGAAAGCACAACTATATGACAATACCATGAACAAATGACTGTACACTTTGAATGACTGCAGTTAAGTGATTATAACTCAATAAAATTGCATTTAAAAAAAAGTAAAGAGCACTCAAGACAAGAAAAAAATGTTCTAAAATTGATTGTGGTGATGAATACACAATCTGTGAAAATACTAAAAGCCATTGATTATATACTTTGGGTGGACTGTATAGTATATGAATACACCTCAATCAAACTGCTTTAAAAAAATTTAACTGTCCTCATTTGACCTGATTCTTTTCCATTCAATTCAGATGACTGTATGTATGCTTTATTTCCTAAAAAATACACGTATATATTTCAGGTATATCAACAATCATAATATCCACATCATTCCATTTCTGTCCTCCAAAAAGTATTTCCATTGCAACTGATGTGGTGTTGTTTTTCAAGATCCTTGAGGAAGATTTAATGTGGTATAAGTATAGTATGCTGGTATGTATTGATTTAAACCTTTGACACTACTAATTGAGGGTAGAGGCTAAAACCTTCTTTCTTTTAAAACCAATTTACTTATTATTCTTGATTGCAAGAGAGTGTTGATTACAGTATCCATTAAACACAATAATTAATTAAAAGTATATATGATCAAATATGTCTCATAAACTTCATAAAGCTAGCAAAAATAAATGTGAATAGAAGAATTTTTACTAATCTGCCTTTTCTAAGGCCAGCAATGCTTTGCATAGGGCTAACTATTACAGAATTTACTTCATCAACTATTTTTTTCTAAGAAAAGGGCAGACAAAATATTTATCTTAGCCAGTAAACTCTGTACTTCTCCACAGGCAGAATTAAAGAAATTTTATACATTTGCATTTGAGTTATACATAGAATAATCGAAACCCCATCAATATACTATTAAATGAACATGTATTATTAAATGAAATAATACAAGTGTCTTAAGGACTATCACTTAGTAATCAATTAACATTTTTAATATTTGCTTTCATTTTTTATTTTTTTATTAGAGCAGTTGTAAGTTTACAGAAAAATCGGACAGAAAGTACAGAACTCCTATAAACCCTTTTCCCCACTGCCACACACTATTTTTACCATTTTGCATCCTTTGTTACAATTGATGAAGCAATGTTATTACAATTAGATTATTAACTATAGTCCATAGTTTAGGCTTTCATTTTTAATTAGTATGCTTTAGATTGCTAATATATTATTTTTCTGAAATGTTTCTGATTTGCCAATGTAAAACATGATCAAAAATGTTTCATTTAAGTGAAAAGGATCTTTACCAAGTAGTTTTTCATTACATGTTATCAGCTCTTTGGGGACTGTTTTGCAAGTACTGGACAACAGCAATTCTCCTGCAGACTCCGAAGTAGAAGAGAGAAATTTACACAGAGTGGGATGAAGATAGGGAATGTGAACACCCAAGTTTTTTTCTTTCTACCTTTTTGCTATTATGAACAGTGCTGCTATGAACATCTGCCTGAGTCCCTGCCTTCAGTTCTCTGGGATATATACCTGGGAGTGGAATTGCTGGGTGCTGGGGAAGCTCTCACCAACCCCACTCCCTTTCCCCCTTTGCTTGTTTTCATGCAGGTTTTTGGCATGTTTCTATTAAATATTAACAAGCCCCAGGTGCTTGCCAGGGCACAAAGGATGCTCACTGGCAGGGATCCCTCCCCCTGGAGTTTATAAAACTCAACTACTCAGGCAGCTTGTGCCCCTCATCTCCAATGAGAAGCAAGGTAAAGAATGCAGATCTGGCCAAGACATTGGCCTCCTGAGGGGACCAGATATGATGGGCTCTCTTCTTCTGCTCTTTTGGACCCTTCATGCTGTGTAAGTAATAAAGCAGTCATTTACTGAAAGTCTCTGTTGTGCTTGAACCTGTGTTCCCATAAAACACCATATAGCAACTTACTCCATGCTGGGTCGTAGAGTAATTCAATGTTTAACTCATAAGGAAACACTGAACTGTCTTCCATAATGCTACATCATTTTGTATTCCCACCAACAATGTACATGGGTTCCAATTTCCTTACATCCTCTCCAAGATTTATTATTTTCCATTTTTTTAATGATAGCCCTTTTAGTGGGTATAAAATAGTATCTTACTGTAGTAACAATTTGCATATCACTAATGACTAGAGATGTTGAGCATCTTTTCTTGTACTTATTGGTCATTTGTATATCTTCTTTTGAGAAATGTCTATTCAAGTCCCTTGCCAATTTTTTTTTTTTTTTGTCATTTTGTTGAGTTAGAAGTTAGAGGAGTTTCTTTATATATTTTTTATATTAAATACTTATCAGATATATGATTTGCAGCTATTTTCTCCAGTTCTATAGGTTATCTTTTCACTTTGTTAAAAATATGCTGTGATGCACAAAATATTTTGATTTAAATGAAGTCCAATTTTTCTATTTTTTCTTCTGTTGCTTCTGCTTCTGGTGTCATATCTAAGAATCTATTGTCAAATCAGGTGGACTTTTCTCTATGTTATCTTTTAAGAGTTTTATGGTTTTAGCTCTTATATTTAGGTTATTGATTATTTTAAGTTAATTTTTGCACGTGGTGTGAAGTAGAGATCCAACTTCATTGTTTTGCATGTGGCTTTCCAGTTTTCCAGTACCTTTTGTTGAAGAGACTACTCTTTCCCCATTGAGTGAATTTGGCACCCTCGTTTAAAATCAATTGATCATAGATGTGAGGATTTATTCTTGAAATCTCAATTATATCCCATTTTCTATATGTCTATCCATGTAATCAGCTCCACACTGTTTTGATTACTGCTGCAATGCAGTAAGTTTTGTAATCAAGAAATGTGAGTCCTCCAATTCTGATACTCTTTTTCAAGATTGTTTTTACCATTCAGGTCCCTTGCAATTCCATGTTTTTGAAGACTGCCTTTTCCATTTCTGCAGAAGAGATTGCTGGAATTTTGATAGGGATTGCATTGAATCTATAGAGCGCTTTGGGTAGTGCTGATATCTTAATAATATTAAGTCTTCCAATCTGTGAACATAGAATGCCTTGTCATTTTTTGGGTCTTCTTTAATTTCTTTCAGCAACATTTTGAAGTTTTAAGTGTGCAGGTCTTCCAAATCCTTGGTTAAATTTCTTCTGAGATGTTTTATTCTTTTAGTTGCTATTGTAAATGGAATTGTTTTCTTAATTTCAGTTTTGGATTCCTCACTGCTGGAATACAGAAACACAACTTATTTTTCTATGTCAATCTTGAACCATGAAACTTTGCTGAAGTTTTTTATTAGCTCTAGTGGCTTGTTGCAGATTCTTTGGGATTTTCTATATATAGAATCATGTCATGTGAATAGAGACAGTTTTACTACTGACTTTCCAATTTGTTTGCCTTTTATTTCATTTTCTTGCCTAATGGCTCTTGACAGAACTCCCAGTATAATGTTGAATAGCAGTGGTGAAAGTGAGCATCCTTGTCTTGTTCCCAATCTTAGAGAGAATGCTTTCATTCTTTCACTATTGAGTATGAAAGTTAGCTTTGGGGTGTTCAAAGATGTCCTTTGTCATGTTGAGGAAGTTCTCTTCTATTATTAGTTTTCTGAATGTTTTTATCATGAAAGAGTATGGGATTTTTTCAATTCCTTTTCTGAATCAATTACTATGATCATGTGGATTTTTTCCTTCATTTATTTAATGATTGCTCTTACATTGAACCACCCTTGCATTCCTGGGATACAACTCCTAGTGCTCTTAGTTTTGTCCCCAACCAAGGAATCTATCAGTCTTGTTAGTGTCTCTGATCCCCAGAAGGCTCTCTCTCCATCAGCATATATTCCTGTGTTTCCTAGAAAAGAGCTCAGAATGGAACCCCCCCAAAAAAAAGTGATGGGTCTTACTGGGACCTCTATGCTGGGGCCAGTAAAAAGGTGGGAGCCTCTTCTCTCGAAGGCTAAAGTGCTCACCATATGTTCATGGAGAGCCTGGTTCTAGGTAGTTGTAGATAACATGCTTCGGGATCAGAACTTCATACACCTTAGAGTAGTTATCTTACTGCAATCTCTTCAAAGTCAGCATTTGAGGAAAGGCTTTGAAAAATTAAAGTAAAAAATTAAAGAAAGCAATAAATTAAAATTTTAAAAATTAAGAAAATTATTTAAAATTAAGAAAAATGGAAGGAAATTAGAACCAAGCTCCTCTTGACATTTTTAAGACCAGCATTTTATTATTTTTATACTAATTTGTGTAGTAGCTTGTAAATATAAACTTTAAAGAAGCTAAAGAGGGTCACTAATAGGTTTTAATCATTTAATTCACATAACTTGACATGTCTAGAAATTGAGCAGTTAGAATCATAAACAGAAGTATTTTTGTACTCATGGAAAATAGAAAATAGACTGTGTCCAGATATTTGCTTTAAAAGTGACTTACTTTATAATTATTAACTTTGCCTTTTTTTTTTTTTTGCAGAGAAATGGACTATGATCATAGGATTGTAGGAAATAATAAAATGGAGGATGAGGTGAATTGCATGGCTTGAATTTTCTTCCTTCCTTACCTAGGCCTACTTAACCACTCACTATGAACCAATATAACATGATGTAATATACATAGCAGGAAGACTGAATGTATTTGCTGGCAGCAGAAACATGTGTCTATTCAACAGTCCCTGGGAAATCCTTAGCCTGATGGATCTGAATAAGCCATTATGGCTTTAACTGGTAAATGAGCCATGTCATTACACTGTATTTATAACAAAAAGAAAGGCATCCTTACAGACCATTGGCATAGAGCCTCAAGGGCTCTTTAAATACACCCACAGCAAAGTTCCCAGAGTAGGCAGCAAGGCAAATAAAACTGAAGGCTGGCATGTTATCAGATTGTTATCAGAATTCCCTGAAGTGAGTGGCTCTTGTTCTCATACACCAGTCTCCATCAACTCAAAATGCCCTCTAGTTTTCAATTCAGCTATGGGATGAAAGTCTTTTTTTTTTTTTTTCTTTTATGCTACCCTATCTTGTCCTGCATTTTTTCTGTGGGCTCTGGCCATATACCCTTTCCTTCCATGCATCTCTCATATTAGATGGTGGCCCATGCCCAGTGCTTAAAAATAACCTCTTGTTCCCTTCCTGGCCTAATCTTGGACTCTCACACTACCAGACATTGGGTTTTTATTATTGCTGTTGTTGTTGTTAACGGTTCATTCATTTTTTTCTCTTTAAAAACAAAAGCAAAAGGTCTAGTGTGGTAAACTAATCTTTAAGATCAGGTTGCAGTCTCTATTTTTCAGGAAGTTCAATATTGAAAGCTGAAACCTGTCCCAGAAAATAATGTCTGTTCTAAGAGCAAGGTTGGGATTTTGGACTCTCACCCTTGTTATTTTTTAACTGCTATGAGTATTTATCAGAGTCCTGTCAGCCGCCCACATCCTTCTCTTGCCCAAGAGACCTCTTTAGTAATTTATTATTGGTATGGGGAAGCTAAGGAAGCCCTTCCTCCATGAAACAAGGAGAAACACTTTACAGAGAATCAGGTGAACCTTGTTCTTATTCTCCAAGGAAGTTTTTAAAGTTCACAACAGAGGAAGAACTGTGTTTTCCTTATTCCAATGATACCACAGCAAAAATACAGGTGAAAAAAGTGAATTGATAGAACAAGGGACCCAAATAAGAGCAGAAATAAGTAGCTAATTAGACATTTGGCCTGGTTCAGCAATATATAGTTATTAAAGGTCCCAGGACTTTAGGAAAGCAAGACAGGCATGCAGAAAAGCTACCTTCCAATCCAAAATAATAACTCTGAGTTTTATTATAGTCACGTATTTCCACAAGCCAAAGAACAAGCCTATAATAATCTTTTTTGCATTTAGCAAAAATCTAGTAAATTCAACCTTTGTGATTTGTTTAACTTGATCCTGAGATACAAAGATGTTAAGAATACAGAATGTTAAGATAGGAATTAGTCTCAGTAATGACTGATACCCTAAGTCAAAAGGTATAAGTTACTAAGTTGCTAGACCCTCAAAGTATAAAAGGATTTGAAGAGAAGACAGTCAACAACCAGTTTTGAAACTTTTATCTTAGTGCCCACTTTGAGTGTATAAAGAGGTTGAAGCTGGATATTTAAGGGAGAAATTTTGCGGGAAAAAATATTTGGAGCACTATGGCATTTTCTCTCTCCTCCACTGTGGGGGAGAAGAGAGATTGTTTCTCTCCTTATCTCAAGCATAATAAAAAAAAGCTTCAAACATTCTGCCCAGAGAGCTTGATATAAGTCCCCCAGTCTGGCTGCTGGAGAGTGACCATCCAAGTCAAGAAACCACAGGTGAGACATTGAGATCCCTGGCTGAGGAGAGGTCTACAAAAAACCTACAACCCACTTCTCCCCAGTCCAGCGAAAGATGTTTCAACATCTACCAACCCAGAAACTGCTGACATTGGTTCACAGCAGTACTAGTTAAGTAAGACACTTCCTGATCCCTTCCTCTGCTTGATCCTGGTAGAGCCAGAAGTACAAATAGCAAGAGAATGAAGGAGAGATAGAAACCAAGGTGGGGAGAAAAAGACATTGACTAGGACCCCTTCCTGCATGTAGGTTTTGGACTGTGGCAGACTTCAACTGGAGAAAGAGCAAAGCTTTAACTTTAAATCATAAAGCTTTCTATTATCACCCTTACCTAAACATCCTAGTTATTGAAATTAGATAATTTGGAAGACTGAAGATATCTGAGATTTTCTCCATGGGAAATAGAATAACTAGTCCTATAGTATGGATTTGATGGGAAGCAAAATTAAAGTTGCTTTATAATTGAACCTAGGAGTCTCACTTGTTCAGTGTTCTAATTACAAAAATAATCCTTTATTTTTTTCTCAGAATAAAATGTAACAAATTGTTCTATGTTAATTTTCAAGTAATATACGTTTAACTTAAATAACAATTTTCTTTTCATATCATTTTTTATCTTTAAACTCCTTTAGGATTTTATGGTAGGAATCATATATCAGATTTTTCAGGGCTTTCAGAGGTCCCATCCAAAGAATGCATGAATTCCCTCCATAAATTCTACAAATCATCCAAACAGCCCCAGATTAAACAATTCCAGGTCCATGACTTCATGAGGCACTTCAGTCTTGGTTGGAGAATGTTTATTAGTAAAACGTTTTTCTTCATATTAAAGGTAAAATCTAACCATTCAGCACCTGCATTGCCCTGGCTTCAATTCCTGGCTCAGGTCCCTCTGAGATGCTTTCCCTGAGTTCTGAGGGTAGATTTGATCCCTCTCCACTCCCCTTTGTTTCTTGCCATCTCGTTTCCTTAAACGATGCTGCTTAGTATAGTGTTTCCTGCCTTTATTTATGTGATTGCCTCCTTCCCTAGACTGAGCAGCTGTTTCTTGTTAATCCACCCTACTGGGTTTTACAGAGGATTCCAAGATAATCAGACAGGGTTCCTGTCCTCAAGTTGTGTGAAGTCCAGAAATAGAGATAAAAGCAAGGACAAAGATAACTATAATATAAACTAAAAGAGGATACATGCTATTTTAGTTTCCTTGTTGCTCAAGCAAATACCATACAAAGGATTGGTTTAAGGAATGAGAATTTACTGGCACACAGTTTTGAGGCTAGGAAAAGTCCAAATCAAGGCTTCATCAAGGTGATGCTTTCTTCCCAAAGACTGGCATCTGGGGCTGGTCATCTTTGGTCCTCGGCTTCTTTGTCACATGGTGGCCCTTCCTGGCCTCTCCCTTTGCTTCCAGTTCTGTTGACCTTCAGCTCTTGCTTCTTGTGGCTTTCTCTCTGTGTGTCTGAATTTCATTCTGATTAAAAAGGATACCAGTAAGAGGATTAAAACCCATCCTGACTGAATAGGGCCACACCTTAACTGAAGTAACCTCATCAAAACGTCCTACTTACAATGGATTCACACTCACAGAAGTGGATTAAGTTTAAGGACATGTTTATTCTGGAGTACATAGCTCCAAACCACCACACATGACTGAGAGGAAGTGCTGATTTCTGAAGGAGAAACATTATTATTTAGTTCTTTCCTCTCTTGCTCGAGTACCCTAACTGTAGCTCCCCCAACCCCCAACCCTCATGCTTTAAACTGTATTTTACATCTAAACTTCAATTTACCAACAATTGGTGTTTGAGCTTATTGAAAAGGATTTTTAACAGCTTATGGCATTTGAGTTAGACATTCCAGGACACGTAGCAGTGAACATAGGTGAAAGTTCCTCTCTCCAGAAAATAAAACTATGAGTAAAAGCAACCAAGTCAGATGTCACATAAAACATACACAGAATAGCAAGGCATTCAGTTCAGCAGAAGCACTGGATATATGGTGAGATTATTAGGTGATCCCGGTGAAGAGACAGGCTTAGCTAGAATGTGAAAGATATTGAACACCAAATGTACTGGAGGCTTTCATCTTTGGCTGTCCAGAATCTGACCACTATTCACATTTGGAAGTCTGCAAAAGTACATGAGATTCAGGGCTCTACTTCTCATTTCAGCATATGAAGAAGAATTCCCGCTCCTATAGCTCCAGCAATTAGGCCACAGGCACGAAACCCAGTTTTGGCTGATCAAATGCTCTCCAACAAGACCTGCACACTGAGGAAATGACCCAAGGATGTAGGTACAGTTAGAGATAATTCAAAGTAAGGGTACCAGCAGAGCCAAGAGCCCAGATGCACAAGAGTTGGGGCTGTTATATAGGATAATTTAAGAATATGATTACCTTGAGAACACCAAATTTAAAATTTCTTAGGATTCTTAACTTTTTATCCAATCGATGTTTCTAGAATCTAGGATGCTTTAAATTCAGCACTGTAACTGCCTAAACAAGTTCAAATTATAGTGGGAATGTTATTACATAGTATAAAAGATATATTTTTATATACCAGTATATTAGCTTCCTGTGATGGAAAAAAAGGATCTGAAAGGAGATCTATATAGCAGAGTTGATAGAAAAATATCTTCATCTCTAGAAAAATATCTGCATCTTCAAAGACATGAAACTTAGAGTGATTTTCACCATGTCTTTTCCCAAGCATTACAACTAAGTTTGAAGATTGGGAGAAAACAAGGAAAAAGGAAGGAGAGAAGGGAGGACAGAGGGAGGAGAGAGGGAGGAAAGGAGGGAAGAAGGAAAGAAAAGAAAGGAAAAGAAATGTACATTTTGATTTGGCCATAATTTAAATTAAAATCAACTATAGATAGCAATATTTCATGGGAAGGCTTAGGAGACCTAAATACTGGTGTCTTAGAACTTCTCCAAGTTCTATATGCCAATTGTTATTCTTTTCCTAAATACCACAAAAGTCCCACAAACAAAAAACTCTGTAGGAGAAAAGGTCTTATTAAATTTAAACCTGCACAGGCTCTGTCTCTTATTAAGTTTACTAAGAAGAATCAAGAAGCTTCCAGAAATGTTTAACTGTTTATTGCCAAGTTCTTGTTTAATTCCTCATGAATGGAACCTTCAACTAACAAGTTTATAAAATACTGACTTAGTCAATAATATCTATTTGCTTTTGAAAAATAGAATGTATTTACTTGAGTTGTAAATAAGCTCACCAGCCTTGCGTTACTGACACTTCATGGGCTCTCTATTAGCTGAAAAGCTCAATACTCTCTGGGCTTTAACTCTTTCATTGCAGGTTGGTATGAAATAAAATCATCTCAAGCAGATGCAAATCCAAACATGTTTTCTTACATATTTTTTGACATAAAAAATACTGCAAGTCTTTTTTTAATAAATCAATTATATCAATAAAAATTTAAAAAGTGTTAATTAAAAAAAAGGAAAAAGAAAAAAACAATGAAAAAAATATGCAGAGCCCCCTTGAGGAGCTGGTAGAGAATGCAGGGATATTGGGCTTCCCCACCTCGATGGTTGCTGATGTGCTCACAGACATAGGGGACTGGTGTTTTGATGGGCTGAGCCCTCTACCACAGGACTTGCCCTTGGGAAGACTGTTGCTGCAAAGGAGAGGCTAGGCCTCCCTATAATTGTGCCGAAGAGCCTCCTCCCGAATGCCTCTTTGTTGCTCAATGTGGCCCTCTCTCACTAGCTAAGCCAACTTGGCAGGTGAAATCACTGCCCTCCTCACTAGGTGCGATCAGACACCCAGGGGAGTGAATCTCCCTGGCAATGTGGAATATGACTCCCGGGGAGGAATGTAGACCCTGCATCGTGGGATGGAGAACATCTACTTGACCAAAAGGGGGAAGTGAAAGGAAATGAAATAAGCTTCAGTGGCAGAGAGATTCCAAAAGGAGCCGAGAGGTCACTCTGGTGGGCACTCTTATGCACAATATAGACAACCCTTTTTAGGTTCTAGTGAATTGGAGTAGCTAGCAGTAAATACCTGAAACTATCAAACTACAACCCAGAACCCATGAATCTTGAAGACGATTGTATAAAAATGTAGCTTATGAGGGGTGACAATGGGATTGGGAAAGCCATAAGGACCACACTCCCCTTTGTCTAGTTTCTGGATGGATGAGTAGAAAAATGGGGGAAGGAAAACACAAACAAACAAAGGCACCCAGTGTTCTTTTTTACTTTAATTGCTCTTTTTCACTTTAATTTTTATTCTTGTTATTTTTGTGTGTGTGGTAATGAAGGTGTTAGGGATTGATTTTGGTAATGAATGCACAATTATGTAATGGCACTGTAAACAATTGAATATATGCTTTGTTTTGTATGAATGCATGGTATGTGAATATATCTCAGTAAAATGAATTAAAAAAAAAAAAACTGTAAGAACATCCACTCAAACATTTTTAACCTCTAATGTAAATCTCATTAAGCATTAAATATATAGTTTTGTGTTCCTCAGAGTTTAAGAATGTTTTAAATAAATATAACCCATATGTATGTATTTGTAGGTAGGCAGGAACTCACTAAGGTGCTGACAGCCTTTTGGATAAAACCTCTTCATCAACACCTTTCATTTTACAGACGAGGCCCTAAAAGAAATTAGTGATTTCTTCAAACTCATACAGAAGAGCCCTAAGAGAGCCAGGACAGATTCTCAGGTCAGTCAATAGTCTTTCCACAAGAGCAAAGATTATCATCAGTCTTTACCTCTATCTTTTTCTTGGATATAGAACCAGGACTTTAAACAGATTTAAAATCCCTCAAAATATTAAAAGCAAAAAATAATATTTATAACATAGAATGTCATTGACTGAGAAACCCATTTATACTATTTAATTTTCAAATTCTTCCTTCTCTCAATTCCAATGAGTTATCCAGCAAAATTACTATTCTCCAATTTATTGCTGTATTAGCGTTGAGCATTTACAGGACATGGAAAAACATCCCCCTGGAAATATGTGGAAAGCCGCCTCCCGAATCGGGCCTAGCGTATGCGCTGCAGCCTGCTCTAGAGTTACCCCCGCCCATCGAGTGAGCCAAGATGGCGCCTGCATCCTGTTTCCGCATAGTGACGCATGTATCCGCCACCCGCTCCTACCAATCGAAATCCTGTATACGCGATACTAGCCTAGAAGCTTATTGGTTGTTAATTGTGTATAAAAGGTCTTACCCGGACGGGGTAGGGTGAGACAGCCCACAAGGAGCCGTGCCTGACGGCCACATCGAGGCTGCTCTCCCACGAGGCGCCGTGCCCCGTGTGGGAACCAGTAACACAGAATGTTCATCTAGCTGTAGTAAAGGGCTTGCTTTCACAACTGCCGTGTGGTTCGAGTCGTGATTCATGACCAGGTTAGTTCGCGCAGTCTGCATCTCTCTCTCTCCTTCCCTGTTTCCCCTCGCCGGCCGGGAACCGGGGACCGAGCGGGGCAGCGCCGGACAAGTGGTGGCCCGTACGGGGAAGCTCCTCCTCCTGCCTCGCTCTCGACGGTCCCTCTGTGAGGAGAGCAGCGCTGCGCGTCGAGCTTACGGCGGACTTCCCGCGCCTGATCAACGCGAGAAGGTGAGTGCGTCTTATTACATGATAGTTAGGGCCCGTGGGTTTTCAGGTGACCCCGGGGGACTCGGAAGAGCTCTCCGAGTGACTGAAGTATAGTGCCGACTGCAATCATGGGGCAGTCCGGAAGTTCACCTCTCTTAGCTCCCTTAAAGAACCTTTTGAAACAACGGGGTATCTCGGTCAGGAAAAGCTCCCTTCAGCGTTTTCTTGATGATGTTGATACTTTTGCCCCTTGGTTTGCCTGCACCGGCAGCCTTAGCCTACCCTCTTGGATGAAGCTCGGTCGCGACATAGACCGAGCGCGCCAGACGGGCGTGTGTATGGACCCGATTCTAGTACCCATATGGGAGACCGTCCGTGCGGTCCTTGAACTAGAATCGGCTACCGGCCTAAGCCCGTCCTCTGTCTTGCAAGAAGCACGGTGCGCGCTCCAAGAAACCCAGTCAGTTTCGTCAGCGGACGGCTCCTGTAAGGGCAAACCGCCGGAGTCCAGTGACTCTGACTCAGAGTCAGATAGCGATACTGACGAGAAGGCGGAAGCATCCCCGCTAATTGAGTGGGAGGAGCCTCCCGCCACACCCGTGCGGCCTTCCGCCCCGCCAATGTCTACCGCTGCACCCCCAGGGACACCCCTGCTCCCAACTGACGCCTTGGGCGGTCCCACCAAAGGACCTTGCCGAGAGCTCCCTCTAGTGGCCATGCCCAGTAAATGTAATTATCCTTTGCTGCCAGACCCGGAAACCCCGATGGGTCGGTCAGGGGAGGGGCAACCTTTGCCGTACCCCCCGCCCAAGTATACAGGCCCTCAGGACCCTTTGCCATTAGGTAGTGGTGGGAGACATTTCTGGAGATGGAA